>NC_047148.1:300000-536984 GCF_009829125.3 Periophthalmus magnuspinnatus | reverse complement strand
GAAATGCAAAACAGAATATATTTCTCTGTGAATTTCGTCATATGTTTTTACACTGCTTGCCCCCCCCCCCTTTAGATGTGTATGTAACTAGGGTTTCCTAACTTTAATAAAAGAGGTGAAAGACGGTCTGGGCCCCAGAGAGGGTGGTGGTTTGTAACTGGGGTTTTTTGCCTCTCCGCTCTTTCTCCTCAATATTGAGACAAAATAATCTCTCTTGTCTTCTCTTCTCTTTTGAACTCTAATATAGGTTGTGAACCTATCAAGAGTTTAAAATCTTTAGCACCATAGCAGCACAGAAGTCAAAGTCTGTCATACAAATGCATAAGGATAATAAAATAGCACTTTTGATTTAAGCTTCTTTATGTGTACATTCAGTCTAGGTTTATCAAGTTTTGTGGGTGGATTTTCGAGATGGTGAACTGAGGCGTTTCTTCAGGCCATTTTGTTCTTGATTGTGAACAGTTGAGACGCGCACTGCAGTACCCACAACAGCAGAGAGAGGGAGACAAAGGCCTGCCAAATGAAGACAAGATACAGTTACACAGGGCACAGCATTTACAGTTTAAAAAAGCAATAAAACAAAACTAAAAATTAATTGAAAACGTATCTAAATGTTTGATACAGTTCTGCTCGTCCCTAATTTGCAGATATAGGCAGAACTCATTTACATTGACTTGAGTAACCTTTTTGAGTCATATTTTTTATTGAAGTAACAGTACTCTTACTTGAGTAAAAGTGTTGGTTACTCTTCCCACTGTGAGTAAATCTACAAGTGACGAAAAGTTTATGTCGACAATATGTGTAGTATGTTAATGCTATTGGAAGTATAAATATTTCATTTTAACTATAGCAAAACATGAGCTCCCAACCAAACCAAGACAACTGTAAACTCCAATGTTGAAAACACACTTAACATTTTTATTATAAAGCTCTGACTTGTTTTATGAGTATAAGCCATTGTGTGAAGCTTTTGCTGTGCACTGAGTGAGATTGTCCTACTGTGTCTGAGCGACAGTCCGGTAACTCTTTTTCAGTATATGACACGATCATTTGATTTTTACAACTCATAAACTAGTGACAGTATCAATGACCAACACACACTGAGGGGAATCTGTATCTGCACAGCTGCTCTATTACTGTACATTTACATATCAAAACACAATATAAAATGTGTATTTGTATATTTGGATATAAAATATAGTCAAAACGAGTGGTATGGGTCAAAATAAATATATATTTACAAACCACACACTGCAAACAGTGAACAAACACACACACACTTCAAAATGTGTGCTAATGATTACGCGTGATATATTTGACCCACAATTAAGTCAATAGCAGAATAAACCACACTTACCGATCAGGAACAGCATCCAGTCCATCAGCACATAAGGTCCTCTGCTCCTGAGTCCACCATGAGATCTTCACTCGGTTCCACGAACCGCTCCGGGTCCGAGATGCCTCTAGTTTAACTTGAACAAACATCCACAGTGTCCTCGGTCGCGTACTTCTTTTGTTTTGTCCGTTTCGTCATATTTAAAACGCAAAACTGCTGCAAAACAGTGCGTAACAGTGCGCCCGAGGGCGGGCCGTCGGAACGTTAAGGGGATAAACACTTAGCATCATTAGCATCATTAGCGAGTCTTCACTCCACATCGGCTAAAACTCTGGTAGCGGGACATGAGGAGCCTGTCAATGACGTGGATAAGCTGCGCAAATACGTATGTGAATCACATAATTGGCTGGAGCAGCTCGTCCCCGGTCACACTCACTGAATCACATTTAAAAATAGCGCAGAATGAATCGTTGTGTGTTTATTTTATTTTCAATTCCGGTTCGATTTGTTTGTGCGCAGCACAGATTTTCTGTGCGAGGAGACCGTGTCAGCAGTGCGCCATTGCGCACGCGCGCAGTTTAGAGGGAACAGTGGTCACAGCTCTAATCCTCTTATCATTCACTCTATGGTACTATTATTCCTGATTTATGTTTATTTATTATCCTTATTATATTTATTCCATTCTAGGGCATGTATCTGCGCCACTTTCACTTGGGCCTACTGGAGCAAAGAGCAGTAGTCTAGATGAAAGTGGACTAGAAGCAGTTAGTAGTGACAGTAATCCTGTGATAACTAAATGAAATCTTAGTTTGGTTAAAAAAAACAAAAACCGCTAAATCGCTAGATCATATTTTACAGGCTGTTATAGATGACGCAAAGATGCGCGCGTGCTGACGTCAGTGCGCACATGCGTGTTGTTGTTGCCAAGCACGCGTTTCTAACACTCTCGTATCTATGCAAACATTGCAAACCGGCTGCGACCAGAAAACTGTTTTTACGAACTTTTTTCGACATTTTCTTCGGAAAGAGAGATAACTTTTGAACATTTTCACCTACACTTCTGAACATTTTCACCTACACTTCTGAACATTTTCACCTAGACTTCTAGACTACAAGACTTCTGGGAGAAAAAAACGTGAGGTTTGTGACTTTCCACATTCACGTTCGGGGTAGTTATTTCACAGTGCTTTTCTAGTAGCATACTTTTACTTTTACTTTACCTATTATTGAAGTAACAGTACTCTTACTTGAGTGAAAGTTTTGGCTACGTTATCTTCTCACTGTGAGTAAGATTACAAGCTTTTGTTGACAGTACTACATTATTTGAACATTTGTGTTTCTTGCAGTACTCTTTAAGATATGATTTCGTTGTGCTATTTTTGTGGTCTGTCATTTGAAAATACCACTTTTTATGCATTATTCAATATTTTATCTTTTAAAAAAACAAACAAAACAAAACTATTAACCTTCTGGATTTAACCTTAGACTACCAGAAGACTATATGTTTTCACCTACTGCTTTTTGCATTGTTGCCTTTCAGCAGCTGAGAATACAGTGTTGTACAGGACACTTTAGAGCAGGGGTCCCCAACACTGTGCCCGCGGGCGCCATGTCGCCCCCAAGCCCCACATGAGTCGCCCACAGACCGGTTCTAAAAATAGCACAACTCACTAATGAGCTGCATCTAAAATTTTATTTTATTCTGTTGCTATTTTTTTAATCACCCTTGCGTTTATATAGATTTAAAAATGACAATATCTTAAACATATGTTCATTATACGTGAAGTTTAGATAAGTTAAGGTGAACTTTGACCTACTCACTTCAAAGGTCAGTATTGTGCACCTGTGACAAAACCAGTGCTCCGCTCGCGAGCGCTGTGAGGATGCGCTGAATGCAGTTTCTTTGCAGGTACTGGGTACCCCTGTGCATAAAAGCACTGTAACATGTCTTCACTCTGCAAATATAGTTGACCTAAAACATGACAAATTCACTATATTAGTTCAGGGTAATACATTAGAGTTAGATAAATAATCAAAATACTGTTGATCAAAATCACTGTTGATCTAGTACTGCAGACATGTTAGACACTGAGAGGCCAGAATAACTGGGTTAAGCCAACTACCAATGTATTATTTCAAAACATTCACATGCATTTGGGTTTATTAAAACATAACAAAACAGTATCTTCTAATTTAACATGTATGCAAAGAGCTCAACAATTGCTGTTTTGCCATGTGCGTTCAGCTTTTGGCATAAACTGAAATTTTAGAAACGAACATGAGAAGCGTTTTGGTCTCTACAGTTTTGTCATTTTGGTTCCTTCTGTTGGGTTTGCTGTATTCTTGTATGTTTGTAGCATCAGTGTCTGACACAAATGTTTCTCTCCACAGATCTGTGTGAGACAAAGCCCAGCTCTGCTCCGGACGTCCAGACCTCCTGCACACGTCCTCACATCAGGAGCTAAGTCCTCACACACTCTTGCACATACAGACATACACATTTACACAAATACACACACACGCCTCCGCCTTGCCTACCCCCGCCGTGTCCCTCCTTGCTACCCTCGCTATGCCCCTACCCGCCACTTCCGCTATGACCCTCCCCGCTACCCCCGCCATGCCCACCTCTGCTGCCCCCGCCATGCCCCTTCCCACCGCTACGGCTACGCCCCTCCGTGCTGCTCGTGCTATGCGCCTCTCTACTCGTGCTAAGCTGCGCCGTATACGTCTTGCTGAGGCCCGCGTTGCTCCACATGCTAAGATCCACCCTGCTCCTTTTGCGATGCCCCTCCCTGCTCATCTTGCTAAGCTGCTCCGTATTCGTCTTGCTAAGGCCCCCGTTGCTCTTCCTGCTAAGGTCCTCCCTGCTCATCGTGCTAAGGTCCTCTCTGCTCATTGTGCTATGCCCCTCCCTGCTGCTCAGGTGATCCGTATTCATGTTGCTAAACCCCGTGTTGCTCCCCCTCCTGAGGTCTTCCCTGTTAGTCCTGCTATGCTCCTCCCCGCCGCTCCCGCCATGCCCACCTCTGCTGCCCCCGCCATGCCCCTTCCCACCGCTACGGCTACGCCCCTCCGTGCTGCTCGTGCTATGCGCCTCTCTACTCGTGCTAAGCTGCGCCGTATACGTCTTGCTGAGGCCCGCGTTGCTCCACATGCTAAGATCCACCCTGCTCCTTTTGCGATGCCCCTCCCTGCTCATCTTGCTAAGCTGCTCCGTATTCGTCTTGCTAAGGCCCCCGTTGCTCCTCCTGCTAAGGTCCTCCCTGCTCATCGTGCTAAGGTCCTCTCTGCTAATCGTGATATGGTCCTCTCTGCTCATTGTGCTATGCCCCTCCCTGCTGCTCAGGTGATCCGTATTCATGTTGCTAAACCCCGTGTTGCTCCCCCTCCTGAGGTCTTCCCTGTTAGTCCTGCTATGCTCCTCCCCGCCGCTCCCGCCATGCCCACCTCTGCTGCCCCCGCCATGCCCCTTCCCACCGCTACGGCTACGCCCCTCCGTGCTGCTCGTGCTATGCGCCTCTCTACTCCTGCTAAGCTGCGCCGTATACGTCTTGCTGAGGCCCGCGTTGCTCCACATGCTAAGAGCCACCCTGCTCCTTCTGCGTTGCCCCCCCCTGCTCATCTTGCTAAGCTGCTCCGTATTCGTCTTGCTAAGGCCCCCGTTGCTCTTCCTGCTAAGGTCCTCCTTGCTCATCATGCTAAGATCTTCTCTGCTCATTGTGCTAAGGTCCTCTCTGCTCATCGTGATATGGTCCTCTCTGCTCATTGTGCCACGCCCCTCCCCGCTGCTCCCGCCATGCCCACCCCGTCCGCTCCCGCCATGCCCACCCCCATTGCCCCTGCCATGCCCTTCCCTGCTGCCCCCTCCATTCCCCTCCGTATTCGTCTTTGTGAGGCCCGCCCTGTTCCTTATGCTAAACCCCGCGTTGCTCCTCCTGCTAAGGCCCTCTCTGCTCCTCCTGCTAAGGCTCTCCTTGCTCCCTTTGCTACGCTTGCGGCTGCTACTGCAGGGGCCCTCAGATCATCCATGTCCCGTTTTCTGTCATTTCTGACTCCACGGATGCCAACTAACTATGACATATGACTGACTAACTATGACACTGTATCATAATATACATAAGTGTTTTGTTGTAAATAGTGTGATTCTTGTGTTCCGTGTGAAACAAAAAAAAAAAAAAAAAAAAAAAAAAAAAAAATTAAGAAATCTGCAAAAATATGCCTGATGTTAAATTAAGTATAGTGTTGTGTGTATTACTGATCATTCTGTGATTTATGTTGTAAATAGCATGTAAATAGTGTGTGTTTAGTTCTTGTGTTTTAGTGTGAAGCAATCAAACAAAAAACATATAAATAAAATGTTAGGTATAAGATATTTTGTTTTCTGCTCCCCCTCTTCTTGTGTCGTGTGTTTGTTCCCACAGAGCTGGTGGTGACGAGGGCTCCTCCTGGAGCAGACCAGACCAACCCCTCTTCTCTGTTTTTGTGTTTTTGTGTTTGGGCAGCACGGTGGCAACTCTCATGCCTCACAGGAAGGCCTGTGTGGAGTTTGTCATGTTTCTCCCCGTGTCTGGATGGGTTTCCTCCGGGTACTCCGGTTTCCCCCATCAACTAAAACATGACACCCCCCCACCCCCCCCACCCCCCTTTCAAATCTTTCAAATAATATAATATTCTTAAAGCATACATGTTGTTTTTGTGATTCTTGTCAAATGCCAATTGAGTGTTTTTGTCCTTTGTGTTCAATGCACTTTGTTCAGTGGAATAGTTCTTGTGAAATATATATAACAGTTACAAACTAATAATACATTAACTTCCAGTACCTGGTTTTCATGATTAAGAGGTCACTATTGTAGCATTTGTGTACACTGCACATAGAGCTTTTATGTGTGGAGTTTGCATGTTTCTGCCTGTGTCTCGGTGGGTTTCAATGAGCAACACACTACATTTTGAGGTGAGAGAATTTTCCTTGTGTTCAAATTGATAGGTGACCAATGAGCAACTTTGTTTCAAGCATCACTAAAATAAACAAATCTGATTGCACAGTAGCCTACTGTTTGGCTCGAGACATAACAAGGGAGTGGTGCCAGGTAGAGACCGATATCCTGTTTAAAAATACAAAGGTATTTAGTGTGGATTTGCCAGGTGACTAGTTAATAGTAATTCCATAGTTTCCATAGTCCCCCCCTGTGTGTGTGTGTGTTTGTTTGGGTGTGTGGGTGTGTGTGTGTGGGTGGGAGGTCTGCACAACATCTTCATGAGTTCAGGTGCATTCCATAGGTGTGCGCCCCCTGGTGGCATGTGTCATTTACCTTCACATTAGTAAATCAAGCTTGATTTACTAAGTTTGATGTAGTGCTGTACTGCTAGAAAATACCTTACAAAAATAAAATGAAATAAACTGGCACGGCATAGAAGGTAAACAGCGCCCGCTACTGGTATTAAAGTGGTTTAGCCACAGATCAAATTGAACCTTCCCAAATACCGAATCATAAACTACAATATCCCACTTTATGTACAACTAAGCAGTGTTTATAGACTATCTGGTTTATAGACTATGAATGTAAAAATGACATTGTTACCTCTGTCTCTGTTATTACGTTTTCACAAGGTATGTTTTGTTGAAGTTATGAAGTAGCTACAATTGAGAAAAACTCACCTCGAATGTTATATTTGCCTATTGATATTCAATCTAAACAGAAATAAACAGCTGCGACGAAATAATAATAAAAAAAAAAAACGTATGTAATGCACGTAACGTACGCGCAAAGACACCGATGGAAGTATGGTCCGTGGTGTAGGCATGTCCCATTTCGACAAGATGGCGGCTACAGTGAGGAGTACACATTTTCGACCGGGTACTTCGATCGGTACTTAGGGGAGTACTTCGAATGGTACCTTCGAACGGTGCATTTGGCGAATTGAGACACAGCCCTAGAGTCATAGATCACATACATCAGCTCCCAGGAGTCCAATGGGAGCTCTCTTAACAGCATCACAACAAAGTGTCTATGCTGTCAGAATAGCTGCAGACCACGTTAGCGAACAGGCTTTTTTAATTTGACGAATCTTATGTGTATCACTGATTAAGAAAATAAAAGTAGCTCATTCCTCCTCTGTAGTCTGCAGCAGAGGACCATCCCGTCTGCACAAAGAGTGAAAGTGTGGGAACGTTTAGGATGTGTCCAAACCGGTTCTGGTTTGAGCCCTGTTTCGTTCCAGGATGTAGACTTGGTTTAGTCCTGGTTTGGAATTAACTCTGCAGCCTGCGCATCCATGAGTGTGGAGCTCTCCTTCGCTGTGGTTTTCCTACAGATTTTACTTTTTCACACTTTTTTTGTTTTCTTGCTGAGGGGGAGGTTCTGAGGACTGGGGATGCTCTGGGACAGTTTACAAAAATACACTGGATTGAATTAAAGGTTAGGGTATTTAGCCTGAACTCTTGCTGGTTTAAGTACTACAATCACAACTGAACCTGTGTGTCCAGAGTCTTAACCTGCAGAGAGAGACACATACAACTGTTTCTCATTCTCAGTATATGCAAAACTCAGAACCTCCAGAATTCAGTCACTGGACCAACTGGATTTCAGCATTGAAACTGGCAACCCAAAGGAGAGACTCTTGTGAGGCTCATTCTCCTTTCTGATTGAATAATCGTCTTGAGAACCTAAACATCAAATTATAACAGAACGTAGCTATCACATATGTTTCTGGTAAGTATAAATCAGCATTATAATTGTTATCAGTAAAAACTATATCTTATATATCATGTTTATCTTGTTTTGATATTTGAAAACAAAAAAATGTCATATTCTTCCTTCAATCAAATAAATAAATCATATCTAAGTATGTTACATTCACAATGGTCTCAAATCACTATTACTATGTTACTAACCATTACTGAATCGAATGTCACTGCTAATATACAACACTATAAAATTCAAACCAAGACAACGTATAAGTTCTAGTGTTATTTTTATGTTATATTTATTGCATAGTGGAAAATAGTTTGGTTCAGCATTACAGGCAGGTAGTGAAATACTTTGACGTAATCTGCTTAGAGGTATACATGGGAGTCGTGAACTAAAGCGATAAGGCATTAAAGTGACGTGTGTCTATAGAAAAGAAGCTTGAGCATCAATACATTACACGGTCGTTAGATTGTGCTTTGAAAATAATTACAGCTAAATCAGAGATGAAAAAAGACATTCAGGAATAAAATATTTAAAATGCATTTGAGAGTTGATGGATTCAAAATATATATTCAAGTTATATTATGTTATCTCACTGTTCATTTTAAAGGTACTGTAATGTAATGTTCACTCTTTATTTAGTCATTACTATTAGTTATAGTCAGTTCACTACTTTATTTAGTCATTATATTCAATTATGTAAACTATGTAATCTGCACTAATGTTTGTTCTTGAGTCTTGCAGAAAATGTCTTTTGAAAGTGCAGGATCCCACGGGAAGAAGGTCACTGTGAAACCTAAACAGAAACATCATGGGAGGATGTTTTGTGACCTTCTGGAAATGCAAAACAGAATATATTTCTCTGTGAATTTCGTCATATGTTTTTACACTGCTTGCCCCCCCCCCCCTTTAGATGTGTATGTAACTAGGGTTTCCTAACTTTAATAAAAGAGGTGAAAGACGGTCTGGGCCCCAGAGAGGGTGGTGGTTTGTAACTGGGGTTTTTTGCCTCTCCGCTCTTTCTCCTCAATATTGAGACAAAATAATCTCTCTTGTCTTCTCTTCTCTTTTGAACTCTAATATAGGTTGTGAACCTATCAACTTGGTCCTTCGAGCCGGATCCCAATATACCGGAGGACTCCA
This sequence comes from Periophthalmus magnuspinnatus, assembly GCF_009829125.3. NCBI lineage: Eukaryota > Metazoa > Chordata > Actinopteri > Gobiiformes > Gobiidae > Periophthalmus > Periophthalmus magnuspinnatus. The sequence goes on along the minus strand of NC_047148.1, from coordinate 527,816 downwards.
GCGGATGTCGGAGACCCAGGAGAGACTGTGGCCACAGCATATGAGACCTTTTCCAGGACTGGTTTTCTTCGATATCTTTTGGAGTCTAAAGGTTGAAGGGATACCGAGGGAGAGAGACGAGACGAGTGAGTAAGTCTTGCTTTAAAAAAACGGTATGACTGGGGGTCATGCGCGTAGAAAAACCCTAATTATCCTAGGCTCCAATTAGGTACTAAAACCTACTAATACTAATAGTAGTAGTAGTACTAGGGACGGATGCGGAGTCCCGTTACCGGGTAAAATAGTGATATTTTACTGGCTGGTACAAAACCGTGGAATAAAAAGCAAGGGTGTGTGAGAGAGAGAGACGTGTGAGTGGAGATTCTGAACCACTAGGTGACGAATCTCATACCAAAAAGGTTGGGGAAATACGGTGTATTTCTGTGGATGCAGAGGCAAGATCTCTCCGCCTGCTGAGGCTAAAGTGAGAGATACCACACTAACCACTCGTACCAACCTGTTGTTATATTCCAGCAATAGAGACCTCCCTAGGAGTTAAAAGCTGGACTAAATTTGAGGAAATAAAAATGGGAAATAAAACTACAAAATTGACACCAAAAGTAAAAGACTAGAAAGCCGTGCACGCAAAATATCCTGAAAAATGTACACAGTTATATTTGTGGGTAACAAAATATAAATTTGAAGGCGAGTTAAAATCTTCTAAAATAATGGAGCTCCAAAATAAAATACAAAATAAAATACAAAATAAAATACAAAATAAAATACTAAATGAAATACAAAATAAAATACTAAATGAAATACAGGAAAAATGCAAAAATAAAGAATATGATATGTGTAAACTATCTATCATTACTATACTATACTATCTATACTATACTATACTATCATTTGGAAAGATGGTTGGAATTGGCACAAGCCAGAGGAAAAGGCCAACCAGAGGCAAAACGTAAGCAACAAATTATGCTTAATACAAAGGAGGAAGATGATTTCACCACTGTAATCTGTAATAGCGGCTCAGCCAGAAACACCAGTACAGCAGGCTCAAGCTGAGATAGAGGGAGCAGTAGCGGGAGAGGAGCAACAAGCGCCCCCGCCCCCATATCACCCGTATCAAGAGGCAACAGAGCTATTACACCAGATGAAAACTACACAAACTAGAAGTGAGGCAAAAGCTAAAGGTGAAAAAATTGAATTTAGTAAAACCATGGGAGCTAACCCTGTGGTCATTTACTTATGAACAACCTAATGAAGCATCCAAGCAGGAACAAACTTTCATTATTCCTACTGCCCCCATGATAAGTAGTACAGAGGTACAGATCAAGATAATTTGGAAATACTGTCCCATGATGACAAACAACTCCTAGTTAGGTTGACAGCATTAAAAACAAGGATCCAAAATAGATTCACTAGGAGAGCAAATTATATGAAAATAAACAGAACTAAACAAAAAGAAGATGAAGCTGGTAATGAAAATTGTGCATACAGACAGCAATTAAAGAATACTTTGCACGCTAATTGTACCACAAGAATTCGTAATTGGATTGACAAGCATTATATAAATTTTGCTACAGGGGCACTAGACCAATATGTAGACCATGCAATGCATGCAGATAAAGTGATAAAAAACCACAGGAAGGAAAAATACTAGTTGATTTACAAGCTGCATTAGGGTGCGGACGCACCTTACCAAAAGTTACTCTACTTTTTAGTTTAGTTTTACTTTAGTTTGTTTATTATTGTGTCTTGCATACAAAGAATGCCGAGCCCTTAAATTCCACAGCTTATAAGACACCATTAATAAAAATACAATAGTCCAGACGTGTGATACAACAAACAAAAACAAAAAGAAAACAAAACAAACAAAATCTACTAGTTAATAGGGTACAAATTTCTTTCTTGTGTGATACTGGTGTGTGTAAAACCACCATGAAAACTATGAAAACTAAAGTCCCACATATGATACACAGTGGGGAGAGCAGCAAATGGGGAAGTTACACATGTTTCACTGACAAAACCTGTCATGATACAAGATCCAAAGGGAAAGACAATAAAACTAGCTGTATTGTATTTGACTGCCCGTTAAATTTGTTGGGTCGTTATGCATTGGTAGCTTTAGGATTAGTCCTAATCCCAGATAACATACGTAACATACAAGTAAAAATAATGCAAGAAGTTCAAACCAACAACTTATATGTTATTCACCCAGATGATGAGGAAGAACTGTTTCCCTGAAATACATTAGAACTTACACAAGAGGAAGAGGCCATATTAAGTGACATACCACAGTGTTTGTGGTCAAAAGGGCCATCTGATGTAGGTCTGATTAAAGGGGTAATACCAGTAACAATTAGACCCAAATCCGAATAATACAGACCTTGTGTGAAACAGTATAAATTAAAACCTGATGCTATAGAAAATGGCCATAAAGTGAGTAAAAATAAGCTTCAAAAATACAGTGAAGTATTTAGGACATAGTTTAAGTACTGGAGGCCGTACAATAATAGCAGGACGTAAAGAGGCTATACTTAAAGCACCAAAACCTCAAACAAAGAGACAAATGATGTCATTTCTAGGAGTAACTAATTACTGTAGACAATGGATAGCTAATTATGCTGAAATCACCCATCCATTGAGTAAGATGATGTACTCCGGGTACCACATGCAGTACCCGGTCTAGATTACTAAAATTTGAGGACTTGGTGGAATACCAAACCTTATGTCCAAAGCAAGAAATTATCAATTGCCTCCAAACATTCAAAACTTATTTAGTGAGCGGGAAGGGAATTATAACCTTAGAGGAATGGCAAAATTTAGACACGCTAAAGTGCACACTACAAGGAAGAGCTTTTGTGTCTCAGTCTGTGGGGTCAGATTATGGAATGGGCTGAGTGAAGATTTAAGGCAATGTTCAAATATTAGGCAATTTAAAAAAAAAACTGTATAAATGTCATATTCTGTCCAGATATACCAAAAGAAAATGCTAATTAATGGTATACTTTTTTGTTGATAGAATGGTTCAGTGATGATGTACAGGAAAGATTATGGTGATTTTTGTGATAATAACATGAACAAGGAGAATAAGAATAACAAGAATAATGAATATATAATAATAATAATAATAATAATAATAAGAAGAAGAAGAAGAAGAAGAAGAAGAAGAATAAGAAGAAAAAGAAAAAGTAGTTAATACTAAGAAGTAAAGTAAAAGGAAGCTGGATGAAATTTTTGTTCAAAGTTTGAATCAGAAGAACGGGGTGGGATTAAATAAGTGTACACTTCTTCCCACATCCTTTTTGAGAATGTTCAAAGTTTTTTGTGGAAGATAATTTATTTTATGGACTGTAATGACATGTATTACATGATTTATGAACATACTCAAATAAAATTCAAATAAAATTCAAATTCAAATCACATAATTGTATTGAATTGGCAGAAGAGACTACTAAGTGTAGACCAAAAGACATTAAAAGGACAAAATCATACAGGTTATGCAGTAGTCACAGACACAGAAATATTACAAGCAAAAGCGTTGCCCCATACTTATTCTGCTCAGGCTGCAGAATTAGTTGCATTAACTGAGGCATGTAAACTTATGAAAGACAAAATATGTACAATATTTACAGACAGCACTTATGCTTACTCAACAGTGCACACATTTGCTAAATACTGGCAACACCGAGGAATGGTTACTTCTATAGGAAAACCTGTAGTACATGCTGAGTTATTAAAAGCTGAAAAAACTGCTAAAAAAGCAGCAGAAAATCTAGTGCATGTGGCTAGTCTAAAAATAGACCAGGAACTTGACATAGGACTGCTAAAAGACATCGGATGTGGTTAAAAAAGGGAGCTAAATTAAATGATGACCAGAAGGAAAACCTATTTTACCAAAAAATCTTTTTAAATATGCAGCAATTTTGACACATGGTGTCTCCCATGTATCAACAGTGGGGATGGTAAAGCATATAGGTCAAATATATACAACGTATGGATTTAATAATTATGCAAAAAAGTTTTGTAGAGCATGTCTCATATGTGCTAAACATAATCCACAAGGAAATTTAAGTTTAAATGAAGTAATCACAAACATAGGGCAATTATTCTGCATTAATTTAAAGAATCACTGCGCTTCTCACCCCCATTAGTAGGATTAGTAGAAAGAATGAATGGTACTATTAAAAACAGATTAAAAAAGTGTATGGAGGAAACTAAAAGACCATGGACACAGTGTTTAGATATGGTAAAATTATACATTAATGTAATATGACATCAAAAGGTTGTAAAAAGGTGATACGTGTAAAACAATAACTTATGTTATTTACATGTTTATGCTCACTATGGCTGCAATAATGCTCACACTGGCATTTTGGTATGGGTTAGTACCTTTAAGATCTGTAAGACTGCCTGCCCCTTCAGTGACACCAATGCAAGCTGTGCATTCCTACGTTTATGTGAAATATAAACGTAATATGTAATAAAATACGCTAATGACTATTGGTACCTTACTAATGATATTCAAAACCAAGGGTGGGATACATTAGTAGCTGACCAGGATAATACATGGACACCGACACAGGCAAAAACTGACTGGGCAGGTAGGCAGGCAGAGCTCCTAACCTTAGCCAAAACCAAATCCAATCTACTGGTAACAATAAATAACATAAAGAATAATTTGACTAATAATGGTCAAGAATGTTGGATGTTTTTGCTGAGAGCTCATGTATCAGGGATAGATCCTATTTACAAATTAATTATATGTGAAATGTTACAAACCTCTGAACCGGTTCTGAGTCTCAGGCTGCAAAGTAGCGGAATAAAAATTAAAGCAACAGTAACTTTTACTAAAGAACAAGTGTTCAATATGGCAACTGGTGTATCTGATTTTGGAAACAATTGGCTAACAATGATAGAACAGGCATCAAAGTACTTTAATAAAGACTGTGTTGCTTGTACGGGACCCAGACCGCTTTTGAGAATGGTACCAACACCTCCTGAGTTAACAGTGCAATGTGTGGAGGATATCTTTACTAAAACAGCACCAGAGGCACTAACTAAACCTGAAAAACAGAAACCAATATTTGAGGCCAAATTGCCAAAAGGAAATTACACCTGTATCCAACGCTCAAATTCGGTAACGAATGTTTTAGGTAATATTGATGGAAATCTATGTGAAAAAAAATCTGACTACAAATAAAGCACTACCCAGTGGGAAAATACTTAGAGCAAATATGCCAAATGAATTTACTGTAGTATGCGCTCTAGTTAATCTGATAATACCTATAGAAGTAATGTCAATAGAACAAGAACAATTAACAGCATTGATTGAACAACAATCTACTGAAAACCATGCGATTGGAGTGCCCAGAGGGGTTCCTGATAAATATAAATTAGCTAATCAAATTGTCACAGGATTTGAAAATATTCCTTTAATAGCCGCTATAATTCCAATCACTCCCAATAAAAACGTAGACAGAATCAACTACATCCACTACAAAAATTGGGAAACTACACACAGGAGGGGTTTGAAGCAGTGCACGAGCAATTAAGCGCCACCTCACTTATGCCGCATAGCTGTTGACACGCTCCTGGCAGAACGAGGAGGAGTTTGTTCTGTTATTGGGGCCAGCTGTTGCGTGGTCATCCCTAACAATACCGCTGCAGACGGAAGCCTGACTAGAGCTATAGGCAGCCTGCGTGCGATGAACAGACGCTTAAAGGAGCAGTCTGGGTTGAGTACCCCCTTCTGGGATGACGGGCTAAGGGGGTTTGGGCGCTGCAGAGCACTGGTCTCATCGGTTCTAGTATCAATTGCTGTGTTTGTAGCTATTTTAACCTTGTGTGGATGCTGTTGTATTCCTTGTCTTCGTTCCCTGATCAATAGGTTAATAACCGCTGCCATCTCACCCGCACCTGAGGACAAAGGGGTGCAGATGTACCTATTGGAGGGCAGTGATGACGAGAACCCTGAAGGAGTACTTCCAAATCACAGTTCGATAAACAGGAGGGAATGATGGATTCAAAATATATATTCAAGTTATATTATGTTATCTCACTGTTCATTTTAAAGGTACTGTAATGTAATGTTCACTCTTTATTTAGTCATTACTATTAGTTATAGTCAGTTCACTACTTTATTTAGTCATTATATTCAATTATGTAAACTATGTAATCTGCACTAATGTTTGTTCTTGAGTCTTGCAGAAAATGTCTTTTGAAAGTGCAGGATCCCACGGGAAGAAGGTCACGGTGAAACCGAAACATCATGGGAGGATGTTTTGTGACCTTCTGGAAATGCAAAACAGAATATATTTCTCTGTGAATTTCGTCATATGTTTTTACACTGCTTGCCCCCCCCCCCTTTAGATGTGTATGTAACTAGGGTTTCCTAACTTTAATAAAAGAGGTGAAAGACGGTCTGGGCCCCAGAGAGGGTGGTGGTTTGTAACTGGGGTTTTTTGCCTCTCCGCTCTTTCTCCTCAATATTGAGACAAAATAATCTCTCTTGTCTTCTCTTCTCTTTTGAACTCTAATATAGGTTGTGAACCTATCACCATCCTTCCGAGCTTTACCGGTGTACACCTGCATTTTCCACGCGTAACTGGACCGCGCGTCGCACGCGACCCACATCTTGATACCGTATTTAGCTGGTTTGGAGGGCATGTACTGGCGGAAGGCGCAGCGGCCTGGATAATATTTTGTGTGTGTGTGTGTGTGTGTGTGGGGGTGTGTGTGTGTGTGTGTGTGGGTGGGGGTGTGTGTGGGGGGGGTGTGTGTGTGTGTGTGGGTGGGTGTGAAAAAAAGAAAAGAAAAGAAAGAAAGAAATAAATGACTATTATTATTGTTATTATTATTATTGTTGTTGTTAGGGTTGGAAAGTTGCAAACCGATCCTTTGGTACAATATTTCTCTCTCTGTGTGTGTGTGTGTGTGTGTGTGTGTGTGTGGTGTGTGGGGTGTGTGTGTGAAAAAAAAATAAAATAAAATAAATAAATATATGACTATTATTATTATTATTATTGTTGTTGTTAGGGGTGGAAAGTTGCAAACCGATCCTTTGGTACAATATTTCTCTCTCTCTCTCTCTGTGTGTGTGTGTGTGTGTGTGTGTGTGTGTGTGTGTGTGGGAAAAAAAATAAAATAAAATAAATAAATATATGACTATTATTATTATTATTATTGTTGTTGTTAGGGGTGGAAAGCTGCAAACCGATCCTTTGGTACAATATCTCTCCCTCTCTCTCTCTCTCTCTCTCTCTCTCTCTCTCTCTCTCTCTCTCTGTGTGTGTGTGTGTGGGTGTGTGTGGGGGGGGTGTGTGTGTGGGGTGTGTGTGTGCGTGTCTCCTCTTTCTGTCTCATATAGAGAGACAGGTGCCTTTCCTCATCTCCATCCTTTTTTTTTTTTTAATTGATTGATTCTTTTCTTTTTTTTTTTTCTTCTTTACTACCTTTAAAGGGAACCAGCCTCTCGTCCACGGTGACCTCCGGTCCGGGATCGTACAGGAGCGGCAGCCGCTGGCACCAAGCGTCCCACAGTTTCCTGACGGGTGCCAGTTTGTCTCCGTAAGAAGAAGAAGAAGAAGAAGAAGAAGACGACGCCGCCGCGCGTCTCGCCTCTCTGGTCTCGCGATCGTCGAAGCGCAGGACGCTGGAGTAGGATCTGAAGGTCTTCAGAGGCATGGTGGCGCGGAATACGGCGCGTCCGCTCTCCGCGTCCCAGAGACTTTCACACGCCTCACCCCTCGACCTGTAGACTCCGGCCAGGATCAGCAGCCCCACGTAGGCGCGTAACTGGGTGCGATCCACGGGCTTCCACGGGCTTCTATCCTCCTCCTCCTCCTCCTCCTCCTCTCCGTCTCGCCCCCGACGCCTCCGCGTCGTCCTCCTGACCCCTTCCAGGTTGGTCATCTCGATCACGATGTCCTCTAGCTCGGGGGTGAAGTACGCCAGGAAAGTGGATAACACGTCCCTGGAGGCCTCGCGGGCCGCGGCGGTCGGTCCGCCTCGCGCGACTAGTTCCGAGGCCGCGATCGACTGAGGGCCCCTGAGCGACGTCGGCGGAGGAGGCTTCGAGTTCCACGCGATGTCCCCGTGTTTTGAAAACATTTGTACTACTTCTTCTTCTTCTTCTTCTTCACCACCGTTATCTTCTTCTTCTTCTTCTTCTTCTTCTTCTTCTTCTTCTTCTTCTTCTTCTTCTTCTTCTTCTTCTTCTTCTACTACTACTTGCACTTCATCTTCTTCACCGTTATCTTCTTCTTCGTCATCTTCGTCACCCCCACCGTCGGCGTCGTCGTCATCAGAACGGTGCTTGTAATAATTGTGGTCTGAGCCGTGATGGGCAACTTCGGGAGAATGAGAATCTTCATCATCATCATCATCATCATCATAATAATAACGGTGCTTGCAGTAGTTGTGGTCTCCCCCTCGATCCGAGTCAGCGGTAACCGCAGCGAGACCCCGCCGCGGAGGCCACGGGGGCCTCGGTTGCGGCGGGTCTGTATCGTGCCGGGGAGAATGAGGACGACGACGACGACCGGGACCAGGACCAGGAGGAGGAGGAGGAGGAGGAGGAAGTTCGCGGGACCCGAGGCCCTCGATCCAGACCCGTGTCCCGCTGGCGCGTCCCGAAACCCCGGGCTCAGAGGAGCCCGTCGCGTACCGAGGCGTGAATTCGAGCCCGCGTCTCGTGCGGGACATGACCTCTCTGAGTTGTAGGGATTTCTTTTGCTTTTATGTATTTGTTCTCGATGGTTTGGGGGTTGTTGTTTGTTTTTTTTGTGTTTTTTTTTATTATTTCATCGTCAACCTAGCTGCTGCTGCTGCCACCGCCGCCGCGCGGGATGCTTAGTAGTGAGACATTTTGTTGTTGTTGTTTTTTTTGTTTTTTTTTTGTTTTTTTTTTTTGCGTGCGTGCTTGCTTGCGTGCGTTAGATTTATTCCTTCGAGATGGATTTTTATACGAATTTGGCAAAAAAAAAATATAATAATGATAATAATAATAATAATAATAATAATAATAATAATAATAATAATAATGATAATAATAATAATAATAATAATAATAATAATAATAATAATAATGATATATTTTTTTTCTATATTTTACACTGCGCGTTCCTCGTGTAGCGGCCCTGTATACGGTTTGACCGAAGCTCCGGAGGACCCGATTGTTGGACGACTCCGGTCCGTGGGGAGTAGGGCGTCTGTGTGTGTAGATGTGTGTGTGGGTGTGCGTGTGTGTTCTGTACGCGTCTGTATGTAGACGTGTATATATGTGTGTGTATGTCTGTGTGTGTGTAGACGTGTCCACCCCTCACCTCTCTCCTAACCGTTGTGTGTGTGCGTGTGTGTGGGGGGTGTGTGTGTCAATTTTAGAGGCTGGGGGCGTCCACCCCCCTCCCCACCACCCCCTTACCTCTCTCTCACCCATTTTGTGTGTGTGTGTGTGTGTGTGTGTGTGGGGATGTGTGTGTGTGTCAATTTTAGAGGCTGGGGACGTCCACCCCCGCCCCCTTACCTCTCTCTTACCCATTGTGTGTGTGTGTGTGTGTGTGTGTGTGTGTGTGTGTGGGGTGTGTGGGGGTGTGTAGGTGTGTGTGTGTGTGTGTCAATTTTAGAGCCTGGGGTCGTCCACCCCCCCCACATACACACACGTCCTCGTCCCACCCATATGTGTGTGTGTGTGTGTGTGTGTGTCATTTTTAGAGGCTGGGGTCTTCCACCCCCCCCCCCCCCCCCCACCCACAACTAGTCTCCTTCCGATAGCGGGGGGGGGGGGGTCTACATGACCCCCCTCTGGGGAGTCCCCTTGTGAGAGTTGCACAAGGGACGCACAAGGGATAACGTTCCGACGGCCCGCCCTCGGGCAAAGATCCACGTGTAATTGCGTAATTTTACGCACTGTTTTGCAGCAGTTTTGCGTTTTAAACATGACGAAACGGACAAAAGAAAGTACACGACCGAGGACACTGTGGATGTTTGTTCAAGTTAAACTAGAGGCATCTCGGACCTGGAGCTGTTCGTGGAACCGAGTGAAGATCTCATGGTGGACTCAGGAGCAGAGGACCTTATGTGCTGATGGACTGGATGCTGTTCCTGATCGGTAAGCGTGGTTTATTCTGCTATTGACTTAATCGTGGGTCAAATGTGTATTATGTGTAATTATTAGCATTAGCTAATGCCAATCTGCGCCCCCCCAACCACCACCAATCATCACACACCACTTGGGTGAAGTGTCTTGCCTAAGGACACAATGACAGAAGTTGGTCCGAGTGGGACTCGATCCTCCAACCTCTGTCACAGAATGACTCACACTGTCACATGTAAGATAAGATATAAGATATGCCTTTATTGGTCCCACAGTGGGGAAATTCCAGTATTGCACCGCACAGATAATAGATAAATAGCTTAAAATAATTTAAAAAATAGACTTAAAAATAAACTAAAAATACTCTGATATAACATCTCTGTAAAGTGACTTGAGTATTGCACATAGGTGTGGTTGAATGACACATGTTCAGTGTTGACAGTGTTCATTGTACAGTCTGACATCAGCAAGAAGGAAAGACCTGAAACCTCTCCTTCACACAGCGAGGGTGAATCAGTCTGTCACTGAAGCTGCTCTCCAGGGCAGACAGAGCGTCCTGCAGGGGGTGAGACTCATGGCCCAGCATAGAAATGACCTTAGCCAGGACCCTCCTGTCCCCCACCTCCTGCACTGAGTCCAGAGGACAGCCCAGGATGGAGCTGGACTTCTTGATGACCTTGTCCAGCTTCTTCCTCTCCCTCTCTGTGATGCTGCTCTTCCAGCAGACCACACCGTACAGGATAGCTGATGCCACCACAGAGTCACAGAAGGTCTTCAGGAGTGGCCCTCTCATGTACAGTGTATTTTTAGTTTGTGTGTGTTTGTTTACATTTTAAAGTGTGTGTGTTTGTTCACTGTTTGCAGTGTGTGGTTTGTTTATATATATATATATATATATATATATATATATATATATATATATATATATATATATATATATAGTTAGGCGTGTTCTATCAAAATGACGACTGGATTCGATCAGTTTAAATCTCAAAAGTTTATTCCCCTGACAGTTACAATCTAATACAGGACCCGGGGTCATATGATCTATCCCTCGTGTGTGCAGCAGGCGGTCTGTCTGCTTTTCCCTGGCCCCGTAACATAAAAATGTAACATGCAACATGAATATGCAAATATTATGTTGAGTAGGTTGTCGCCCAGGTTCCTCCCTCCGGCCTCGTTCATCTCTCCGGGCTGCACCAGTCTATTTTTCGGCCTTGAGTCTCATCTGACCGCCCCGTCCCTGTAAAGGAGCGTCTACACAACCCCAACAGTTCCCCACAGTTCATATCACAGTTCCCTTTAACATAGTTTTAGTGTTAGCACATGGTGCTCAAATGTTAGTATAAACATAGTGCTTGTCAGACAACATGATTCACATCCTACACTGTTGCCTTAACTCAGTAAAAGAGTTTCTGCAAAGCACCACCTGTCTTCCACAATTCACGTTATATATATATATATATATATATATATATATATATATATATATATAGACACACACATATACACACATATATATACATATATATATATATATATACACATATACACACATATATATACATATATATATACATACACATACCACTTGTTTTGAATATATTTTATATACAAATACACATTATATATTGTGTTTTGATATGATGTATAAATGTACAGTAATAGAGCAGCTGGGTGTGCAGATACAGATTCCTCTCAGGGTGTATTGGTCAGTGATACTGTCACTAGTTTATGAGTGTGTGTGTGACTATGACAAAAAATGTCCATCCCTCCATCCATTTTCTTCCGTTTATCCAGGGCCGGGTCGTGGGGCCAGCAGTCTAAGCAGGGACTCCCAGACTTCCCTCACCCCAGACACATCCTCCAGGTCCTCTAGTGGGACCCCAAGGCGTTCCCAGGCAAGCCGAGAGACATAGTCCATCCAGCGTGTCCTGGGTCTTCCCCAGGGCCTCCTTCCGGAGGGACATGCCCAGTACACCTCCCCAGAGAGGCATCCAGGGGGCATCCGGAACAGATTCCGAAGCCACCTCAGCCTTATAGCCTTTAATTCATCGTAAGATGTGTAGGCTAGGCGTGTGTAAAATGTAATGCTTTGATTGGACAGTGATTCTTTCTGTTATTTGTAACTATTGTTATGCTATTGTTCACTTTATGGGTATATACAGTAATTTGAATTAAAATCTGTTGTTTTTGCTGAGTGGTAACAGGAAAAATTTTAATAGGAAATAGGAAAGACAGAGACACGCAGAGAGAAATACAGCGAGACAGAGAGAGAATTTAATTGTGAAAATATACTACGGCAAAGGGGAGCCAGGATGCCAGGTCAGAGGGGAGTTAACATTATTTACATTAGCAAGTCCCAAGGTGCACTGCTGTGGCCCTTCCCACACCTGATCAACCTGGCCGGGGCATCTGGCTCTGCTCCTCTCTGGTTTACAATGTGCTGAGAAAGCTTACCCGACTTAACTTATCTACGTAATAATGTGCAAAATCTGCTTTATTTAGATGAACAGAACTTGATAATGATTTGCTCATCTGTAATATGTAATGTAATGTTTTCAACAGACCACTTAAAATAACCCTGTGGTTGAGGCAGAGGTAGGTAGTACTCATTTACTTTAGTATTAGTAACAGTACACTTACTTGAGAAAAGTTTTAGTTCCTCTTCCCAGTGTGAGTGAGTCTACAAGTGACAAAAGGTTTATGTTGACAATGTGAAATGGTTTGAACATTTGTATAACTTTCTGTGCAACTTCAGACATGATTTAGTTTGTCTTTTTTATATCTGTCCTTGCATTTTGTGCATTAATGTTTTGTCCTTCCAGTTACATTAAATTATAAATTAGATGTTACATCCTGACTGTTACTCTTACTTGGGTAGTACTTATCCCAAATACATTTACTTGAGTAATTACTTGGACCATTACTTTGTACTTGAGTAAAATTATTTTGAAGTGATGTTACTCTCAAATGAGTATAATTTTTGGCCATCCATGTCAGTGTGAGAGTCTGGTGCCACTTTTCAGTTTTGGTGCCATGGAGATTCTATCGCTTGGTCATGCAGTCTTTTCTGGTGAAGGCTATTGAGATATTAAACTTTCCCTAGAATGTTCGACAGTATGAATGAATCCAAGCTAGTTTAAGTTTAATACCAATTACAGATGTTTTTGTTTATTGCTTAATAATATCTTGAAAATCATTCAGTTTTCACTGTGAATGAGATATGACCTGTAACTTGACCCTATGCCGTCACCTATCACCTATCCATAAATAACGTGAGCATTTTGTGAAAAATTCATATGAAACATTTTCAAGATCATTTTTGTATCATTTAATGTTTGTAACTTTTAGTGAAAAAACAAAAGCATGTTTAGTTTTGTTTTATCTTTGTGTTTATTGCACACACACACACAAAAAAAAGATTAAAATCATTAGCCTACCAGTGAAACCAGTGAAACATGAGGCAATGTGTTGACCCTGGGGGAGAATTCTTGAGCAGACAGAGCAGTACACATCTGTTTTACATTGTGTTCTGGAGAAGAGCCACAGTTTCCCGTAACGAGCATCTAGTGGAGTTGTGTAAGATTGATAAAAAAAAAAAAAAAAGTTTAAGAGTGGGGGAGGGAGAGCACAGGTCTTCACTTGAGAGGAGCCCACGGAGGAGCCTGATCCACAGCACCGTGAGTCCAGCTCAACATTATAACGGTGTGCCTGACAGGTTTTCATGTTTTTCTAATTATGACTTGATTTGGTGGTCTAGTACAGTATCTATGTAAAACCTCTATCTGTGTCATCATGAAAATTTCATCCAAAATGCTGGGACAATTTATGCAAAGAAGGTATTTTTCTGATAGTTTAAACTGTTAACAAAATAAAGGTGTTGTCATTTATTTGTAATAGTTAATCATAACTATTGTGTAATTTAGGTTTTGGACTTAGTGTATATTAGAGTTGCTAGCTAACAGTTATGGAATTACTTCCATGTCATACCTACTGCCCATATCCAACCAGGAAGTTGCACTATGTAATTTCTGATGGATGGTCCACTACTTGGTAGTCTCCATGTAGATGTTACTCAGTTGCCTGCATGTTTCACAGTAGAATTATACTTTTATATATTCCAATTTTTCTAATTTATCTATACATATTTCACTTGTAACTTGGCCTGGCTGCCACGGTTGTCCAAACTTTTTCCATCAAGTGTTGCACGTTGAAACACAGACAAAGCAGAGAGCCAATGGGGCCATAGAAAAGTTATAAATACAGTGAGCATTTCATAATTTAGCACAGGTTGGACTTCATAGAAAAGTTCTTGTTTTGCCTGAAATGGCATTCAATAAACTCAACATCCATTTCTTCAATTTATTTCTTTTTTCTTTCTTTTTTGTAACATATGCCTTGAGAAAGACGTATGGGACTGTGAGTGGGAAACCTCTCCACAGATCGGACCTGTAACTTGGCCTGAAGAGAGAGAAGGAGGCCGAGAAGAGGAGGCCAGAGAAGAAGAGGAGGAGGAGGAAGCAGAGGTGGAAAGGAGGAGCAGGCAGAGGAGGAGTGGGCAGGAGGGGAGAAGTATATAGAAGAGGAGAATAGAGAAGAGGAAGAGGATGCAGAGAAGGCTGGAGGTGGGGAGGGCCACAGGCTGGAAGCCCATGAGGCAGCTAGGTAGTAAATTTAAATGGAAAATGCAGGGCAATTGGCTACAGTGGAGGCATGCCCAGATTGCTCAAGGATGATTGACTGAGGTGAAAGTGAGACTGGAGAAGAGGATGAAGATTGGATGAGGGTCTGGCAGGTCCAGATTGAGTTTACACTGAAGTTGCTGAGTCCTCCGAAAGCTTCAGTGGGAGAGGTCAACCAAATGAAACACAGGGCAAATGGCAGGTGTTTCTAAGGATTCTACAATGAGATCAGTCTTTGGGTAGACTCAAAATGCTCTGTAGATGTGTGTGAAACCCTCTGTGGTCCCCTTTGGCCTGCAACACTGTACCTTTGAGAGCCCACACTCAGCCTGCCTTTGCTCCCCAGAATAGTGCTGTGTCTGCCCTATCGACGAGTGAGCACGAGCCTGGAGGATGTGGAGCTGCGGAGACTCTGGAGGGAACCTGCTGCTGCTGGGTCTGGCCTGCTGCCTCTCTCTGTCTGAGGCCTGCTTCTGTGAGAAGTACCCCTGGAGTCAGTGGTCTTCCTGCTCCAGCACCTGCAACCATGGCACCCGCACACGGAACAGGTCAGCTGCAGAGTTTCACAGAACATTTTTGGAGGAACACCTGGTGTAAAATACTGAAATGCACATGCTTCAAACACTGTCAGCTTAGCAAGAAGCTCCACATTTTGATAACAGTCAGATTAATCCTCAGGCCCTTAGTACCGTTCTTTGTCTATTTGTCACTTCTAATGCTAGGATAATTATCCAAGTGTCAATTAAGAAAAGTCTTTTGTTTTTATAGCATCAAAATGGGCAACAACAGCTCAGTTGGTAGAGTGTTTGTCCACTAATCCAAAGATGAATGATGAATTCTGCTGTCATTTGGTCCTTGGGCAACCCACCTTGCCCCCACTGTCTGAGGGATCAAAGATACAGACTTGGAGTAAGGTTTAACAGAGTTTATTACAAACAAGAGGATGTGAATGCTGGTTGGAGGAGCAGGTAGTAGGAAGCTGGGTCGGAGGCTGGGGTGTTCGAAACAGTCTTAGGTAGCTGAGTTGGAGGCGGCAGTGCAAGGTGGATCTTCCGTGAGTCAGTCTTAAGCGGAATGTTTCTTGAGGATAAACAAACCTGCTCTCCTGACTGGTATTGAAGAGTGGGGGAGCGGTGCTTCTCTGGTACTGCCTTTGTTTTAGCCCTAAATTGGAGAAGGACTGCTCTGGTCTTTCTCCAAATCTTTTGGCAGTGTTTGGAGATGGTGCTGGACAGAGGGCACTACCAGATCCATCTCCTCAAAGAGAGAAGGTTTGCAACATAGGGAGGCTTGAAAAGGATCAAGACTGGTAGCGGAACTCACCAAACTGTTGTGAGCATATTCAATCCAGGGAAGGTGCTCCAGGTAGAGGGGTTTGAGGACATAGTGTAGCACAATCTCCAGATCTTGGTTGGCCCGTTCTGTTTGTTCGTTGGGTCTGGGGATGAAAGCCAGAAGTGAAACTTCACAGAAGGAATGCCAAACTTGAGAGGTAAACTATGTTCCTCGGTCAGACACTATGTCCAGGGGTATGCCATGTAGCCTGAAAACATGGCGAGTAATGTAATCAGAAGTCTCCTTGGTTGTTTGTACACTGTTTCCAAACAGTGTACAAATGTATTCAATTAAATTGTTTGTTCAAATAGAGATCTATGTTTACTTTATTTGTTTTAACAATGAACACTAATTAGGTAACCCAAAAAGCTAAAATATAAGACACCCATCCTTGTTAGCACCCAGTTGTCTTCCCTGGAACCTTCTTAAGGTGCTTCGGCTCCCCGGGGACTCATTTGGCCGAAACACCTAAGGCAGACAACATGGGTAAGTTAAAATTTGCAACAATTCAATTACAATCAATTAGCTGACACCAACATTTATCAATAAAACATTTTAAACTTTTATGTATATTGTCCTTTTTTGTGCTAGCCTCAAAGATAGGTCCATGTCATGGACCAGCTACATTACATTTCCTCCCCCTCTTTTAAGGGTACAATATTTCTAGTCTTCATATAACCTGGAGAGAGAGTCAGCAACTACGTTGGCCTTGCCAGGCTTGTAATGAACCGTGAAGTTGAATGTCGGGCCAGGTACCAGCCAGCAATTCTTGTATTTGAGTCCTTCATTTTATGGAGCAACTGGAACCCACAATGATCAGTTTCTAGGCTGAAATGGCAGATAGTATCTCAGGGACTCAATCACCCACTTCATGGCCAAGCCTCAAAACAGAACTGTTTTGAGCCTGGATTTAAACATTGTCAAAGTAGAGGCCTGTCTCACATCTTCAGGAGCCAGAGACCTGAGCACTGGACTTATGTGCTCGTACTTCCTGGTTCTAGTCAGGACCCGAGCAGCAGTGTTCTGGATAGGGTGGCTGGGTGCACACTTAAGGATAAGGTTGCATCAAGCCACCCAGCCAAATTGTCCTTAAATTTGCTTTTTGAACGGTGCATTTTAAGGTTTAGTGCTGTCCCATTTCAATACAACCGATGAATGCAGTCAAAAATGTTCCCTGCATTTCCATGGAGACCGACTGTAATCGAATCGTGCATGTGGGCACACTTGGCACACTGTTATACCCCATCATTCACTGCGCCTATACAATAAAGAGATGAAAATGGAGTACACTACGCAATACACATTCACATGTTCGTACTGTTTTTTGTCACCTACAACAGTGTGACATGAAACTGTTAACTGAATAAAGATATGTACAGGCCGTGTGTTTGATGATTAAAAAACCTGTGCAGAACTGGCACACTCAGGTTTTGCAGTACATTCGTCTGGGCTCGTTTGGGGAAACAAAAGAAGTTACATTGAATAAAGGAATGTGCAGTTATTCCCTGACAACAAGAAGAATAGTACATTATTATCATTAGAAATTATTATTGCAATAATAAGAATAATTAAAGCCGCAAGCGGCGATGATGGCCCTCGCCCCCCGCGCGACCGCCCCCCCATGCGACCGCCCGGGGCCGGCCACCGCCCCCACGCACCATTTTCCCCGCCCGGCCACCCCACGGCTGCAATCCGCCCCCCTTTCTATATAAATATGTGTAACCAACACATGACAATGGCTGTGCAAGGCGTTGAACCGGCAACTGCGTACATAATACAGGTATGGTGTAATTGACTTTTTTGCCTCTTTTAATGCCCAAAATTATCTCCCCAAGTTTCATGCTAATCGGACAAAGTTGAGTAGACAAAGTTGCGTGTAAGAAATTTTTTAATGATTTTTTTTTTGAGTGTTTGCGCCCCTGGTGGCCAAATGTGGAAAATGAATCATGGCCATAATGTAATTTTTTGTTTCTTCTGATGCCGTCGATTTATTCCGTGAATTTCGAAGGAATCCGATAATATTGGCGATTCACCCTTATGGTAGGGGGCGCTATAGTGTTCATTTTGATTAAAATTAATATTGCATTCCATTCATGCCCCAATCACACATATGTGATGTGAATGTGAGCTCTGTAGGGCAATGCCTGTGGCCGTGAGAGGACATTGAAAAAACAGGAAACAAAGGCGTTTTCGGTGGCGGCGTACGGGCGAACCGTGTGGAATTTGGAGAAAACGTGGATAAGTTATGAAAACCCATGTGTCTGGATGTGGCATGTGAAATCTGAGCTCATTTGGACCAAAAACCTGAGACTAGTAGCGTTTTGAAAACACGCTGCAAATGAAGTGGTGAATTTTTGATCCAAAATGGCCAACTTCCTGTCTGTCATAGAGCAGTACTTCAATTCATTTTTATGCTTGTCCGATGGTGCTCTATCACTGTTCCGAATTTTGTGAATGTATTCCAAAATTAAACAGGCTCCTCTCCCATAGGGGTGAAGTTTTAGGTGGCGCTGTCGAGTCAGGGGGCATGGGACATTTTCCCGACCCATGTGAGACTTTTCGTGAATGTTCAGGGGGTGAAAAATGCGATTGTTTTGGCGGAAAAACGAAGAACAATGTTAATATGCAGTGTGGCCCTGGGCTGTGTGGCCCTGACTCTATATGAGAGGGGTCTGTGGCTTTGCACCGGCAACCACGTACATAATACAGGTATGGTGTAATTGACTTTTTTGACCCTTTTAATGCCCACAATTATCTCCCCAAGTTTCATGCCAATCGGACAAAGTTGTGTATTTTACCAATACTGTAGGGGGCGCTATAGTGTTCATTTAGATATCAATTAATAGTGCATTCTATTAATACCCTCACATCACACGTGTGATGTGAATTTGAGCTGTGTAGACCAATGCATGTGCGTGTCAGAAATTTTTTTATGATTTTTTTTTTGTATTTGCGCCCCTGGTGGCCAACCGTGGAAAATGACTCATGGCCATAATGTAATTTTTTGTTTCTTCTGATGCCACTGATTTATTCCCCGAATTTCGTAGGAATCCGATAATGTTGCCGTTTCACCCCTATTGTAGAGGGCGCTATAGTGTTCATTTTTATTACAATTAATAATCCATTTTATTAATACCCTCATATCACACGTGTGATGTGAATTTGAGCTGTGTAGACCAATGCATGTGCGTGTCAGACATTTTTAAATGATTTTTTTTGGAGTCTTTGCGCCCCTGGTGGCCAAGTGTGAAAAATGACCCATGGCCATAATGTAATTTTTTGTTTCTTCTGAGACCATAAATTGATTCCCCAAATTTCATAGGAATTGGATAATGTTGGCATTTCACCTCTATGGTAGGGGGCGCTATAGTGTTCATTTTGATTAAAATTAATATTGCATTCCATTCAAGGCCCAATCTTGCATATGTGATGTGAATGTGAGCTCTGTAGGGCAATGCCTGTGGTCGCGAGAGGACATAGAAAAAACAGGAAACGAAGGCATATTTTGGTGGCGGCGTACGGGCGAACCGTGTGGGATTTGGAGAAAACGTGGATAAGTTATGAAAACCCATGTGTGTGGATGTGGCATGTGAAATCTGAGCTCATTTGGACCAAAAACCTGAGACTAGTAGCGTTTTGAAAACACGCTGCGAATGAAGTGGTGAATTTTTTATCCAAAATGGCCGACTTCCTGTCTGTCATAGGGCAGTACTTCAATTCATATTTATGCTTGTCCCCCCATTCTCTATCACTGTTCTGATTTTAGTGTGTGTTTTCCAAAATAAACCAGGCTCCTCTCCCATAGGGGTAAATTTTTAGGTGGCGCCGTCGAGTCAGGGGGCATAGGACATTTTCCCGACACCAATTTTATGACATTTTTCGCCGAGCCGGTCGATTCTATACCCCCATGTGAGACTTTTTGTGAATGTTCAGGGGGTGAAAAATGCGATTGTTTTGGCGGAAAAACGAAGAACAATGTTAATATGCAGTGTGGCCCTGAGCTGTGTGGCCCTGACTCTATATGAGAGGGGTCTGTGGCTTTGCACCGGCAACCGTGTACATAATACAGGTATGGTGTAATGGACTTTTTTGACCCTTTTAATGCCCACAATTATCTCCCCAAGTTTCATGCCAATCGGACAAAGTTGTGTATTTTACCAATACTGTAGGGGGCGCTATAGTGTTCATTTAGATAACAATTAATAGTGCATTCTATTAATACCCTCACATCACATGTGTGATGTGAATTTGAGCTGTGTAGACCAATGCATGTGCGTGTCAGAAATTTTTTTATGATTTTTTTTTTTAGTATTTGCGCCCCTGGTGGCCAACCGTGGAAAATGACTCATAGCCATAATGTAATTTTTTGTTTCTTCTGATGCCACTGATTTATTCCAGAAAATTTCGTAGGAATCCGATAATATTAGCGTTTCACCCCTATGATAGGGGGCGCTATAGTGTTCATTTTTATTACAATTAATAAACCATTTTATTAATACCCTCACATCACATGTGTGATGTGAATTTGAGCTGTGTAGACCAATGCATGTGCGTGTCAGACATTTTTAAATGATTTTTTTTGGAGTCTTTGCGCCCCTGGTGGCCAAGTGTGAAAAATGACCTATGCCCGTAATATTATTTTTTGGTCCACGTCATGCCCCCAATTTATTCCCCGAATTTCGTAGGAATCCGATAATGTTTGCGTTTCACCCCTATGGTAGGGGGCGCTATAGTGTTCATTTTGATTAAAATTAATATTGCATTCCATTCATGCCCCAATCTCGCATATGTGATGTGAATGTGAGCTCTGTAGGGCAATGCCTGTGGTCGTGAGAGGACATCGAAAAAACAGGAAACGAAGGCGTATTTCGGTGGCGGCGTACGGGCGAACCGTGTGGAATTTGGAGAAAACGTGGATAACTTTTGAAAACCCATGTGTCTGGATGTGGCATGTGAAATCTGAGCTCATTTGGACCAAAAACCTGAGACTAGTAGGGTTTTGAAAATACGCAACGAAAAATTTGGCGAATTTTCGATTCAATATAGCCGACTTCCTGTCCGTCCTAGGGCCGCACTATGATTGGCTTTTTTGCTTGTCTCCATGAGCTCTATCACTGGTGTGAATTTCGTCAAGCTAGGGCGAAAAATGCGTGTCGGCTCCCAATTCATTTCAAAATTTTGAATTTTCTAGGTGGCGCTGTCGAGCCGGTGTGCTTCGGACATTGTCGCGATGCCAATTTTATGAAATTTTTCACCAAGCCGGTCGATCCTATATATATATGTGGGACTTTTCGTCGACGTTCAGGGGGTGAAAAATGCGATCCTTTTAGCGGAAAAATAATAATAATAATAATAAGAAAGAAGAAACCCAGGAAGAACAATGCCCCTCGCCATCACTTCGTGAGTGGCGAGGGCCAATAATATGAAAGAAACACACGGCACATGGCATAGAAGGTAAACAGTGCCCTACTAGTATTAAAGTGGTTTAGCCACAGATCAAATTATACCTGGCCCAAATACCAAATCGTGAAACTGCAATATCCCACTGTATGTACAACTAATCAGTGTTCTCTGGTTTAGACTATGAATGTAAAAATTATATTGTTTACCCCTGTCTTTGTTATTACGTTTTAACAAGGTATATTTTTGTTAAAGTTACGTAGTTGCTACAGTTGAGAAAAAAAATCACCTCGAACCTTATATATTCTTATTGATATTAAAAGGGCGACGCCTTGACTCTTCTTCTATTAAATAATAAAAAATAATGTACATAAAGTATGTAATGTAAGCGTAAAGATATGGGTGGAAGTACCATCCGTGGTATAGGCATGTCTCTTTTTGGCAAGATGGTGGCTACACTGAGGAGAACACGTTTTTGCCCGGGTACTTCAAAAGGGTACACTGAAGGGTATTTCGAACAGTAGATTTGGCAAATTGGGACACGGCCAGTAACCCACAAATAACGGTGTGACCCGATAATTGGTCCGGGTTACCAGGGACTGTTATTGCCAATGGACAGGTGTCGCTATGTGACTGCTGCATTGACTTCCTTACTTTTCTTTTATGCTGCTGTGTATGCATCACTTTGATTTATTTTGTCAAAGAGACAGAGAGATCTCATATTACCTCTCCAAGTACCACTGACGTGTGTATAAATATATGTTCTATATATGTATATATACATATAATGTCTTGCTCGGCAGCAACTTAAAACTTTTGTTGTGTTGTGTCTGTGAGGGAGGATGTAGAGAGAGGGGGGACTTGAAAGTATGGGTCTAATATAAGACAATGCAGTTTATTTCTGATGTCCTCTCCTCAGGAACGTGGACTTCTGGGATGGATACTACTGGAAGTACAGCTGTCCACAGCTTTGTGTATTCAGCGAGGTAGGCCCATGTAACCAACAGTCTTGTCACATCGACTGTGAGCTGAGCGAATATACGCCCTGGTCCGAGTGCTCGCCCTGCGCCAAGAAACAGGTACCATCATTTTCAATAAACAAGTACACAGTCACAACACATAAGCAGCAGGGACATGCATGCACAGGCGGGCCATTATTCAAATCAATAAACTGAAGGAGTGTTCAAAACATACGATGTATTTGGAGGCTTTTCAAAGTTTGAACTCTACCCATGTTATATCCTGCAGTATAAAAGTCAATCAGACCCATCCATCCATCCATCCATTTTCTTCCGCTTATCCGGGGCCGGGTCGCGGGGGCAGCAGGGACTCCCAGACTTCCCTCACCCCAGACACGTCCTCCAGCTCCTCCGGTGGGACCCCAAGGCGTTCCCAGGCCAGCCGAGAGACATAGTCCCTCCAGCGTGTCCTGGGTCTTCCCCGGGGCCTCCTCCCGTTGGGACATGCCCAGAACACCTCCCTAGGGAGGCGTCCAGGAGGCATCCTGAGCAGATGCCCGAGCCACCTCAACTGGTTCCTCTCAACGTGTAGGAGCAGCGGCTCTACTCTGAGCTCCTCCCGTGTGACCGAGCTCCTCACCCTATCCCTAAGGGTGCGCCCGGCCACTCTGCGGAGGAAACCCATTTCAGCCGCTTGTATCCGCGACCTTGTCCTTTCAGTCATTACCCAGAGCTCATGACCATAAGTGAGGGTAGGAACGTAGATTGACTGGTAAATCGAGAGCTTCGCCTTTGGGCTCAGCTCCTTCTTCACCACAACGGACTGATACAGCGACCGCATCACTGCAGACGCTGCACCGATCCGCCTGTCAATCTCCCGCTCCATCCTTCCCTCACTTGTGAACAACCGCCCCAGTGCCTGTTGCAGGTCCTGGCTCGAAGAAGCCATCAGGACAACATCATCTGCAAACAGCAGAGATGAAATCCTGTGGTTCCCAAACCAGACCCCCTCCGGCCCCTGGCTGCGCCTAGAAATTCTGTCCATAAATATAATGAACAGAACCGGTGACAAAGGGCAGCCCTGGCGGAGTCCAACATGCACCGGGAACAGGTCTGACTTACTGCCGGCAATGTGAACACAGCTCCTGCTCCGGTCATACAGGGACCGGACAGCCCTTAGCAAAGAGCCCCGGACCCCATACTCCCAGAGCACCCCCCAAAGGACACCACGAGGGACACGGTCGAATGCCTTCTCCAGATCCACAAAACACATGTGGACTGGTTGGGCATACTCCCATGAGCCCTCGAGGACCCGATGGAGAGTATAGAGCTGGTCCAGTGTTCCACGACCAGGACGAAAACCCACTGCTCCTCCTGAATCCGAGGTTCGACTATCGGTCGGATTCTCCTCTCCAGTACCCTGGAATAGACCTTACCGGGAAGGCTGAGGAGTGTGATTCCCCTGTAATTGGAACACACCCTCCGGTCCCCCTTCTTATACAGAGGGACCACCACCCCGGTCTGCCATTCCACAGGTACTGTCCCCGACCGCCACGCGATGTTGCAGAGACGTGTCAGCCAAGACAGCCCCACAACATCCAGAGACTTGAGGTACTCAGGACGGATCTCGTCCACCCCCGGAGCCTTGCCACCGAGGAGCTTGCCAACGACCTCAGTGACTTCAGCCAGGGTGATGTACGAGTCCGCCTCTGGGTCCCCAGTTTCTGCTTCCTCCTTGGAAGACGTGACAGTGGGATTGAGGAGATCCTCAAAGTATTCCTTCCACCGCCCGACAACATCCCCAGTCGAGGTCAGCAGCTCTCCACCCGCACTGTAAACAGTGTTGGTGAAGCACCGCTTCCCCCTCCTGAGGCGTCGGACGGTTTGCCAGAATCTCTTTGAGGCCGTCCGATAGTCCTCCTCCATGGCCTCCCCGAACTCCCAACCCCAAGTTTTTGCCTCTGTGACTGCCCGAGCCGCGGCACGCTTGGCCCGCCGGTACTCATCAGCTGCCTCAGGAGTCCCACGAGCCAACGAGGCTCGATAGGACTCCTTCTTCAGCTTGACGGCATCCCTTACTTCCGGTGTCCACCACCGGGTTCGGGGAATGCCGCCGCGACAAGCACCACAGACCTTACGACCACAGCAACGAGCAGCCGCATCGACACTAGAGGTGGAGAACATGGCCCACTCGGAGTCCATGTCTCCAACCTCCCCCGGGATCAGGGAGAAGCTCTCCCGGAGGTGGGAGTTGAAGACACCCCTGACAGAGGGCTCCGCCAGACGTTCCCAGCTGACCCTCACAATGTGCTTGGGCCTGCCAGGTCTGCCCGGCTTCCTCCTCCGCCAGCGGATCCAACTCACCACCAGGTGGTGATCAGTTGACAGCTCAGCCCCTCTCTTCACCCGAGTGTCCAAGACACGTGGTCGGAGATCAGATGACATGACAACAAAGTCGATCATCGACCTCTGACCTAGAGTGTCCTGGTGCCACGTGCACCGATGGACACCCTTGTGCTCGAACATGGTGTTTGTTATGGACAAACTGTGACTAGCACAGAAGTCCAATAACAAAACACCGCTCGGGTTCAGATCGGGGAGGCCGTTCAGCCCAATCACGCCCCTCCAAGTGTCACTGTCGTTACCCACATGGGCGTTGAAGTCCCCCAGGAGAACAACGGAGTCCCCGGTTGGTGCACTGTCTAGTACCCCTCCCAGGGACTCCAAGAAGGCCGGGTACTCTGCACTGCTGCTTGGCCCGTAGGCCGACACAACAGTGAGAGACCTGTCCCCGACCCGAAGGCGCAGGGACGCGACCCTCTCGTTCACCGGAGTGAACCCCAACACGCAGCGGCTGAGCTGTGGGGCAATGAGCAAGCCCACACCAGCTCGCCGCCGCTCCCCGCGGGCAACGCCAGAGGAATGGAGAGTCCAACCCCTCTCAAGAAGTTGGGTTCCAGAGCCCAAGCTGTGCGTGGAGGTGAGGCCGACTATATCTAGCCGGTAACGCTCAACCCCCCACAGAAGCTCAGGCTCCTTCCCCCCCAGCGAGGTGACATTTCATGTCCCCAGAGCTAGTCTCCATGTCCGGAGATCCGGTCGTCGAGGTCCCCGCCTTCGACTGCCGCCCGGATCTCTCTGCACCCGCCCCGCATGGCTCCTCCTGCAGGTGGTGGGTCCACGGGAGGACGGCCCCACGTCGTTCCTTCGGGCTGGGCCTGACCGGGCCCCGTGGGGAAAGGCCCGGCCACCAGGCGCTCGCTGCCGAGCACCCACCCCAGGCCTGGCTCCAGGGTGGGGCCCCGGTAACGCCAGTCTGGGCGACGTAACTGGCCTTGTTCTTTTCCTTTTCATGTAGGGCTTCTGAACCGCTCTTAGTCAGACCCGTCTCCCAGGACCTGTTTGCCATGGGTGACCCTACCAGGGGCATGAAGCCCCCGACAACATAGCTCCCAGGATCATTCGGGTGCTCAAACCCCTCCACCACGTTAAGGTGGCGGTTCGGGGAGGGGTCAATCAGACCCATGTCTTGTTTTTCACTGGGTTGCCATGGCGATGCGCAAAACAGCCCATGTTATCCTAATTGGAAAATTTCCTAATTTTTGTACATTTCAAAGTCTTATAACGACTTATGACGAAGACAAAATTTGGCACAGTGATTCTTCAGGTCGTCCCTGTCAAAAAAAGTCTTGGGGGGCCAAGTTTGTATTTTGCATGGTGTTGCCATGGCGATGCCTGGAAAAAAGCAATGTTTATGCATTTTCTGCATCAGCGCTTCCAGTGTCTTTTGACTTGTTTGGTGCCAAATGCAGCCCAAAGCCGCCATAAAACAGAGGCAAGTGGCGCATCTGCGCCACCCACAGGGAGTGCCGGGTCGGCTGAGTGCGAAGAACGACCCGTTAAGGCCGTTCAATGCCGCTTGCGGCTTTAATTTTTATTCTTTCTTCTGCTTTTTGAGCATATTCAAAAACTCACCAAATTTTACCCAAAATTCAAGTCTGCCGATTTAAAAATTTTTTTTTATAGATATGTTGCACAATCTGGCATAAAAAAAATGTCGCAACAGCGCCCTCTGCAACAGTCAAAATACATTGCATCAATGGGAGATGTCCCAATGGCAACTTTGCTGTAGAGCCACGAAATTCGGGACATGTATTCTTCAAGTCATGCCAAATAAAAAGGATTATTATTATTATGGCCATGCCCCCAGACAAACCGGAAGTTTCCTATCTTGGATTGAAACTTCCCAAATGCATTTTAACTCCTCCGTAGGGGCTTCACCGGCAGGGCAGAAAATCACTGTACATCATCTTGACATGTGGGGCATCAAAAGTTTTTCCAATTTATGAATTTATGATTTATGATTTGTGTGCGACAGAGCCGCAAAATTCCTTTGGAATTTTTACCATTTTCAAATGTCAAAATTTGCTCCCGTTTGTGCATACAAAGTCCAATTAGGCTCAAATTCCAATCAGTTGTAAAACTTTATTGCCTAATCCTATTTATTGTGAAAAAAAAACAAAAACTAAATTGGCACGATAGCGCCCCCGACAGAATAATAAAGTTTAAATTTGCATGGATGGTCGAAATTTTTGTTATCTCAAATTTGACCAAATTTGACACAAAGTTCCATTGGATCATTCCAATCAAAAAAGTCAATCGGAGCCATGTTGTATTTTGCACCGTGTTGCCATGGAAATGCGCCAAAATGCCAATGTAATCCCAATGGGAGTGATCCCAAAATAATTCATCACAAAATAATTAGTTTGGTGGAATAATGTGAAGTTTGCCACCATGACTCTTCATGTCATCCCGATCAAAAAAGTTATATATCATATCTTTCACTGGGTTGCCATGGTGATGCGCAAAAGAGGCACGTCAGTGCCACCCTGAGGGAGTGCTGGGTCGGCTGAGTGCGAAGTGTGGCTCACATGCCACTTGCGCCTTTAATTTGGTGTTTTGTTTCTCAATATGAAAATCTAATCAAAAAGTATAATGAGCGTCAGAGGAGTCTATCATTTGGATTGACAGTTTCAATGTTGAAATCCAGTTGAAAATATTTCCAAAAGGATCAGAATCATCACTACCTAAACCCCAGCACATGTAGCCAATCATAAATCAGTGCTAGTGCAGCCTCTGCAGCTCAGTGAGTGAATTCAGGAGGGTGTGTTCATGCTCAGTTGTGATTGTACCGGGAGTACCTTTTTAATAAACAGTAATAGCACAGGCTACATAGCTTTACATATGTGCCCTCCCTTAGTTGCGGACACGCTCAGTGCTGACCCCAGCTCAGTTCGGAGGAGCTCCCTGTAGTGAGGAGCTGATGGAGGAGCGTCCATGTTACCCAGCCAAAGAGTGCAGACTGCCCGCACTCAGTTGCAAGGACCTGTTCAAGTGTGACAACGGTAAGATCTCTGCAACTAATGTTATTATGGACTTTTACTAAAGATGGAATGCACTGATATGTTTCCATATTGTTATAAAGGCAGAAAAACACGTAATCTTAATCCTAATCCTATAATACATAATCCTTTGCTCTGTTTAAGGCCATCTAAATTATTATAAATTCTCTGACGTCACTGTTCATCATTCAGGGATGAGGATATCTGTTTAGTTGCCAGACTGTGTATGTGATTTTTAATACTGATACATTACAAGGGCAAACTGTTCGTATGTAAATTGTATGGTGATCTCAGATGTGTCAGTTCATACCCTGTTTCTGTGTGAATTCAGTAACTGATCAAACTGCACTGTGTAAGACTTGCATGAAATTTTGACCAGCTAAGAAGTGCATCTTTTGCAGCCAAGGGGATGAAAGTTGAAGTGAAAGTGTGATCTGAGTGGTTTGTTTTTTCCAAATACATGGGAATATGGCATCATTTGGCTATCTTTAAATTGGAGCACGTACACAGAAATCGTAGGGTGCAGTAACTAAAACTGAGCAGTGAAAATGTGAACATGAAGCGCGTATATGTGTGACCGCACGCTGTTTGCTCTCCAGCCCCTCTCTCTTTCTGCCTGCATCCATTTTGTTGTTGTTTTTTCTTCAATGAGCACTAGCTTTTTTTTTTCCTTCAGTGACCACCTACTTGTTGTTGTTTTTTTTTTCTTCAGCGGAAATATGTTATCAAAACAAGACTTGAACAGACGAGCACAGATTTAGAGAGGTTGAGAGTGGATTTCTCCTTCACTGTGGTTCTCCTTCTCTGCTTGGCTGTAACACTGCACCTTGGGCCGAGTGCGTGTTGCTGTGTGCCCTCATCTGCAGTGGCAGGTCTAAATTCTTACGCATCTGTCCCTTGTAGTCCCACTGCTCGACTGTACTCGCTGTACCAGGTCCATTACCCACAGTGGTGCGCTTTCATCAATAGAAAAAGGTAAAAGCATCCCAAATGTAATTTCAACTCCCAGCATGAGTCATCTAAGTATTAGTTTGGTTGTGTAGTTGGCATTGTGTCAAAGACAGCTCAAGTCATCTTGTGTCTCATCATTTCAAATTCCAGAAAGTGAGCTGCGTAAAGCGGACTCCCAGCCATCAAACCTGGGATTGTGTGATCACCTTATTCCATCAGTGGGATGTGTGCCTGTTTAGTTGGGTTAAGTTCCATTGTGCTGTGGGACTAATGGTAACTCCCCATTCATGTTTTTCGGTGTTACCAGTGGTCAGCAGCGGCACAGGGCATGCCGCCTCTTCTGTTTTGCCTTTCATTTCGTTTTGCCTTTGTTTTGTCTTGCTTTCTTTTGTTTTGTTTTGCCTGGCTCGATTTAGATTGCCGTGAGATTGCCTTCTTGTAGTGGTGCTGTTCTGGGCTGAGCTTGAACTGGTGCACCAGAGCTCGTAAAACACTGTTTCCTTCAATATGTAAAATAAACATGATGTAAATTAAGTGGAACCTGGCTCTTTCATCTTGGTGTGCTTACCTGTGTGCCTTATACTTAGGGTCTAGTCCCCAAACTAGATTTGGGGTGCCGTTGTTGCAACACTTATTTTTTTTTAGTACTAACCCAAATTGTTCACTCCTCGATTGCCACAGTCTGTTTCTCTTTCATTGCTGATTTTGTACGCACAAAAGTGGATAGATCCTCCACTGTAGTTCCTTGTTTTACATGTTTTATATGTTTCACATAATTTCATGATAATTTTGTATCCCATTTTAACATTAAACTACCACATAATTTCATGTCAAAACGTGACACTGCTGATGTTGTTTTAATTCAGCTTTGGCAGTTGTGCACTGATATCAAATTGTACAGATTGTAAAATTACAAATTCTGCGTTAAAGAATAAACTTACGTTTGGGTTGTCCATGACTGTCCAAATCGACTCAATTCAGTTTAATTCAATTTATTTTTGTAAAGCCCAAAATCACAACAGCAGCCGCCTTTGAGGGCTGAACATGAGAAATGATTTAACCAACAGAAAGTTAGAAAATTAACGATGAAAGAGAAACAAACAATCAAATTAATCAACAGAAAACAAGCAAATGGATAACTGTCCCAGAACATCCCCTGTCCTTAGGCCCTCCTCATCGGCAAGTAAAAAAAAAAACTGTGAAAAAGAAAAATCTTGAGGAGAACCACAGTGAAGGAGAGATCCACACTCAACCTCTCTAAATCTGAGACCGTCTGTTCAAGATACTGCGCCCTGCGATTTCTGTGTACGCACTCCATACGAGAACAAATTAGGTACATGACCTTTAAAGCGCCCATGTTATGCTTTTTTTAATCTATCTATTTATCTATCTAAAAAACATCAATTGCACATGTTTAACATACACACCCTGCATGTCTATAATCCCTAGATGATGTCTATGGACCCCATTCCTGTTTAAGGAAGGATTGTCTTTTCTAACAAAAATTGCTTCTTTAACTCCTCTCTCAAACCATTTCTTTCCTTTGGCTAAGATCTGCACCTCACTATCTTCAAAGGAGTGATTTGAAGCGGCTTGGATGAGCAGCAAAACACCTTTACTCCTATAACTCTTTGTCCAGTTGACAAATTTAATACATTTTTTTTTCTTTTACTACAAATCTTAGATATTTAGGCCAAGATCCTCTCTCAAATGGAAACCACTCTGTTCCACCTTGTGATGTCATGTGGTAATACTGCCAATATTACAGTAGTGCTCTACTGTGACTTTTAAACTCCATGCACCTTCACTAGAACCATCTGGATAATTTCAAGTTTGGAAATGCCAATGTTTGAATTAAAGGTACAAGCTGGCTGTTAACTTGAAACCTACCACTTCATGACATCATAAGGTGGAATAGAGCATTTTGAGCTTTGAATATGTGGACAGACTAAAAATGCAAGATTAACAAAACACAACTCTGGGTATGTTTTTGATGAGGTAACAACATTCTAAAAAGAAGCAACTTTGTTTAGACTTTGAAGCAAAGCAATAACATCTTCATGGAGACAAGCAGATGGTGGACCCTTCACCTTATAAGTCACAAAGTGCACCTTATTCAAGTTGGTAACTCAGCACACTGTCCATCAGGCTGGACTAAGCTTTGGCTGTGATGTATGCTGCAGGCCGCTGTATAAACACCACCCTGACCTGTAACAGCCAAAATGACTGTGGAGATAACTCAGATGAGAGGAACTGTCGCTTTGTCACCTCTGTGTGCCCACACCAGTCCCTACGCATTGTGCCCGGAGCAGACCTCATCGCCAACGGGTGAGACGCAAGATCACAGGGGGCTAAACCGGGGCCATTCCAGTCATGGTTCAGTCCTGCTTCAGTCCTGGTACCATCCTGGTCCAGTCCTGGTCCAGTCCTGGTCCAGTCCGGGTCCAGTCCTGGTCCAGTCCTGGTCCAGTCCTGGTCCAGTCCTGGTCCAGTCCTGGTTAAAACAGCCCTGGTTCAGTCTGGGTGCAGCTTTGGCCCAGCCCTGGTTCAGTCCTGCTCTCTCTGCAGGTGGGATGCCTTAGGGGACAGGTCTCGAGCTGCCGTTTTGGACAATAACTTTATGGGTCCAGAGTGTGTGATCCGCAGACCTCCAGAGACACAGTTGTACCATCGAATGCCCCATAATTTCAACAGCTTTGAAATCAAGGTCAGTCACCTACTAGTTTATTCACACTGATCTTACAGGACTAGAAATGTCCCTCCTCTGAATACACTTTGTCCAAATCTCTTTAAAAGTTCAAGTACCACTGTGTTTATATTATTCTGACAATGTGCATATTTGGAGTTGCTGTAAGATGTTTTTTTTTTATGTTTTTTATGTTTTTTATTTTTTTAAGAAGATTATTAAATAGGTTAGGGTTAGATTTTTAAGTTCATTTGAGCATAATACGAGACCTTGTAAAAGTATGTAAATGGAGACATATCCTATTGTTGAACCATATTTGTTTTCTCTGTAAAATCATTTTCAGGATTCAACATTTCATTTATGTATGTTTATACATTACCCCATTTGCTGAGATTCTTATGAACAGAAGTAAATTCTCTGGCATAAACCTTTTAGTAATATGGCACTATAAAGTAGAACTAAACTAAATAAACTTTTTTGATTTTAAACTGTGTATATAGTCTTGTAATAACATTGTCAACTGTTGCTAGTCCTCTCTTGGCTATTTTAGTGCAAACCAGGTAAATGTGTAAGTGTGTCCTGCCATTGTAACTTTAGGTATTTGGTGACTTCACATATGACTGCCCTGATTATAGCAAGGTGTGTCTGATTACAAACACGTGACTGCAGGGGAGGAGTTGTGGATGCCTTTTAGACCAATTACACTGTTCCTCATATGTCTAAAAAACAGGAACTACAACTAAGGTGTCGTGATTCAAATCTCAAAGATCCCAGTATGTGTCTATGTGTAGAGAGAATGCAACAAAGCAGCTTACTCACAATGAAATGTAGTTATAAAAATGTCAGCAGATGGAGCTTGGCCTTAAGTGGCCACATATTGAAATTGATTATAAGAGCTAAAAACAAAGCCAGCTAATGCTAATGTTACACATCCTCCACTGACTCACACTAGCAATTTGAGAATGATAAGAACAACTTGATGGATAATGGCTGGTGTGAAGCAGAGACGGTTGCTGTGAGCTCTGCAGAGGGGGACAGGGAAAACACAGGATCACTCTTCAGCTTTGGAATTAAGCCAAACGCATAGGGTATCTGGTCCATATCATTTAGAAAAAATAATAACATAGAAAATACTTTGCCATACCCTTTTTGAGAGCAGAGGTGTAACAGCATGAGCTCATTGGAGGGTGAGTTATGGTCATTATAATGGCATTCTCAGACATTCTGTAAATGACATGTCATACTGTGCTACAGTTGGGGATAGTGTGAACGTCCACAAATGAGTCATAGTATTTTTATGTGCTTTAAAAGGCCAGTACATACAATTGAAAGCAGTTTACATACACTATATAAAAAGACACCTTTTTTACTGACATAAAATCAGAGTGAACTTTTCCTGTTTTAGGTCAACTAGGGTTATTAAATTAATTTCTATTGGCTAAATTTCAGAATAATGAGAGAAATATTTTTTTGACAATTTTTCATTATTTTCTTACATCTTACATTTCATTAGTATTTGGTACCATTGCCTTTAAACTGTATGACTTGGGTCAAACATTTTGGATATATGGTCCCACAAATTTCACAATAGTTGGCAGGAATTTTGGTCCATTCCTTCTGACACAACTGGTGTAACTGAGCCAAGTTTGTAGGCTGCCTTGCTTGCTTAAGTCACTTGGTAACCGGTTTGGCAGTATGCTTTGGATCAGTGTCCATTTGGAAGACCCATTTGTGCCCAAGCTTTAAATTCCTGGCTGATGTCTTGAGATGTTACTTAAATATTTCCACATAAATATATCCACAAGTGGTTCTAATTAACTCAAATATTCTCAATAAACCAGAAGCTTCCAAAGACATGAAATAATCTGGGTTTACCTAAATTGTTTAAATGCATAGTAATATTACTATATGTAAATATTTGAAGAAAGTAATTAAAAATAATCTTTAAAAAAATCCAGCTCTCATTCTGCCATTTTGCAAATAGAAATAATTTTGGCACTCTAATGCCTAAATTAATGTCTACTAATTGACCTAAAACAGGAAAAGATTTAGTTTAAGTCAGGTCCAAAACACAGGGTCTGAAGAAGACAAGAAAAAACAAACTAAGTACTCAGAAAAACACAATGAAGCAAACCAGGCCAAGCAGTTTTATTACCATGGGAGGATACACTGACGATCTGGCAGCGTGTGGACAAATGAGAAGAGTCTTTGTAAGCCAGAGACTGAAACTTGATTGGTGATGGGCTGCAGGTGAGCAGTGGGTGGTAACCATTGGTAAAGGCGGTGTCAGACTCTCCACCCAGCTCCAGGCATGCAGACACAGAAAGGAGGAGGAGACAACAGAGGGACACACAGGGAAGAAAATGGAATCCTGACGCATACATGCATACACACACACACACACACACACGCGCACACTGACCTAAGAAACAGGTGAATAAGTAAAACCCTGTCTGTATCCAGGCAGGCAGAGAGGAGGACTTCTCAGCCAACCCCCAGCCCCTTGTCACAGAGACCATCGACTTTAAAGACTCCAAGATGAGCAATGCAATTACGCAGACAGACAAAGGCTCACTCTTCCTTCTTTTCTATTTCGGCCGAGGCTCCAGCTCCGACAGTAATTCCAAGAAGGAGGCTTTTGAGTCCTCCAAAAAAAAGGTATGGGCAAGCTCTCCTCACAACTGAATTAAGCTCTATCTTGTACACTGCATATGACAGGTTAACATGTTTTCTTAATTCTGACTTGGTTTGGTGGGATAGAACTGTATTTAATATTATAATTTTACATTATTTAAGTGAAAAAATATAAAAGTGAAGTTCAAAAACATCCTTGTCTGATGACCTGTCCGATAAAGTATACTAAACTGTAGCCTTGAATTACGATTCCCAAACCATGTAATTTGTACCCATGCTTTAGCCAATTTGTTCCCACAAATTTAATTCTTAAATTTTGGCTTACTGAAACCCCGCCCAAATCAAGAGTTTTCACTGTCTCCTAATATTTTAAGCCTAGGTTCAAATTAAACTCAATCAAACTCTGTCCATTTTTGTGAACTGACAGAAGTACCGCCAGAAGTACCTACCTATACCTCATTGTATAGTGGAACTTCTTGTGAGTGATAAAATGTGACTCCTTCCAAATACTTCAGATCATAGTTCTTAGGTCATTTCGTGCTAGGTCACAGGGTGGACCATAAGTGTTCTAAGCAGATAGGAGAAGGAGCTTTAGCTGCAATAAGCTTCCACATTATGTTCTACTGCACTGATTTTAATGAAAATTTCTACATTGCACGGAACTTAAATGACCCCAGTGTTTACACATGAGAGATTGCTATTGGGTAAAAAAAATTTGCAGACTGTATATCTGTCACTCTGAAAAGTTCAAACATGAACCACCTCCAACATCTCGATATGCGCCCATGCACAGAACAGAATGAATATTTTCCAGGCTCATCATCAGCTGCAGCATTTGCTCTGTCCTCTGCATAAATAAATATTCCATCAAATTCTGTCCTTTAATCCATCTTCAGCTCAGCATAAAGCGGTCAACAGGGCTCCATCAGTGGATTTTATGCAAATTTGCATAAACTGGGTCACAGATATGGCATTACCTCTATGTATATCATATCTGCAGCCCATGTCCAGCCAGGAAGGAAAACTATAAACTTTACCCCCCCAAAAAAAGAATAGGAGATTTATAGATAAATCTTAAATATAATGGAGTTAACGATGCTGTAGTGAAATAATTAATCTAATCTGTCATAAACACACAAAATTGTTATCTTGGATTAATATTGCACTGTACCATTTTGAAAATTTTCTTGATAATCTTCAGGCCATTCTTCATTGACTTTAAACACCCAGGGTGGTTAGAGACATAGTCTCTGCTGACAGAGACATGGCCCATTTTGTGCCGTTCTCTTGGAACACCATTCACTCACACATTTAGAATGAAAAGAGGGGTGAAGAGCTTTGACCAAGGACTACAGACATCGCAATATCACATTTTAGATTTATGATTGATGATGTGACAGATTAAAAACACGTATTAATTGAAATGAAATGGCTTATTTTTGCTCCTAAAATTGTCACTATTATAATGTTTCTTATTATTAAATTGCGACCTGTATCATCACAATTATTTGCTAATTAATAGTATGCATTATTTCTATTAACAGGCCAAACATGCTTTTGAGAACCTTTGTTTTGAAATTTCATGTTTGAAACCCCCCCAAATATAATGACAAAAAAAATGGAACAAGCCAGACATCCTTTCACAGACTCAGTGCTCCCAGATGCATCATGTGGAAAACAGTTAAACTACGTAATAAGAAATATGTCCTTTAAATGTTAATGTAAGCACTGAGCAGTAATGAATGAGATTTGACAGCAGAAATGCATAAAATGAGTCTGACATCACAATCCTGGGAATTTCAAAAGTAAGTGTTTCGTGAGGCTCAGGAGGACTTTTTATGGAGGATAACTGAAAATACCTTGAATGTAGTTAACTACAACTCTGGGTATGGTTTCATGAGGGAAAATGATTATAACAAGGTTAAAATCTCATAAAAGATGAATTTTGTCATCCTTACCAAGCCCACCGAACAGGACTTCCCAGTGGGAGCTGGTGGATCCTCACAGTTTCCCCTCTGCCTGTGCTCAGAACTCACACTTCGTCCGAGTGCACCAGGTCCTGCCAGTGGCAGACTTCTCTCTGCGTAAGGCCTCAGACCTGGTTTTGGCTCAGCCCTTCCTGCAGTTTCTCCATGCCCTCCCACTGGAGTACAACTACCCACTATACCGGGACATCTTCATCCGCTTTGGCACGCACTACCTGGGTTCCGGAGTGTTGGGTGGCCTCTACGATCTGCTCTACCAGTTCAGCGAGGAGACACTCAAGGCCTCTGGTACCATTCCACTGTCGGGGTCATAGCACAGGATGTGAACAGGACCACTCAAATTGTCTCTTTTCTTCTGACTCATCACAAAATATCTATGTTTAGATGTAGCATTATACTTAGTTTGGTGATACTGCTCTATAAATACATGACAGCACTACCCTAACAATACATGTGGCTCACTCAGCAAGAGAAGAGTGGGTTGTGCCATACCGAAAACAAGCTCCATCAAGGCCTAACCCTGCTGCACCGAAAAGTGAAAACATTGTCCAATTGAACAACATGTTAAATGTAAATTTTTAAGCAGCATAAAAATATTAGAGGAAACATTTGTTTTTTTCTGAGGCCTGAAACATATCAACATATCTTGACCCATGTATTGAGATATGTGTCGAATGATGAGAATACTGTTATAGTTGCATCCCTAAAACCAAATACAATACAGCAAATATGCCATTATTGACTCCCTCAGTATGAAGATTGTGAGGTATTGAGTGATTCCCAGCTCTAATAATGAGTCTTATTTTGAAAAGAGAGTTAGTTGTTAGACTCATAGATATGCTCAAAAGTAGTTGGTTTGTTTACTTACAGATGTGCTCAAAAATGGCCCACATGTGGGGCTGCCAAGCTGGTGGTAACCTGTAGCTGTGTTTCCAGGGGAGTCTAAGGAGACATTCAAAGGTTGTGTGAGTAGTGAGACCTTCTTCACAGTCATCCTCTACTCTCAATACAAAAAAGTGGCACGCTGCAGGGACGAGAGCTCCACCGAGAGGATTACAGGTACAGGCCCACTCCCCTAGCACAGCCCAAACAATTGACAGATCTATACACCTCCAGAAACAGATAAGGTCTAGTTTAAATAAAAGGTGTTATATTAGTTGCTACTTTGTAATGCAGTATACAGTATGCTCTCCTTTCTAATTCTGGATGGTGATTGAATTGCTAACATGATTGGACTTGTTCACCAGTGGACAAGAGCTGATCTTTGAGGCTCTTTCAGATTTGAAGTCTTTGAAGGCTTTAGAAAGCTACTATAGTTGCCACAGCTGCCCTGGGGCAGACTGACAGAGGTGAGGCTGCCAATCTGCATTATTGGCCCCTCCAACCACCAACACTCACACACATACCACATTCATACTACGCAATGTTGGTGAAGTGTCTTGCCTAAGGACAACAACAGTAGGCTCCAGAGCCATTGCTGCCCCCCTGTGCTACCTGAGATTCCAAGCAGCTTTGCTTAGGTTCTGAGATCAGAGACCGGGCAAATGCAGTTGTGACTGGATTGTGCTCTGTTGCAGCATCATACATCCAGCGCTCAGAGAAGTCTTTCTCTATGGTGCGGGGAGGGCGGGTACGTGAGGCAGCCCGTCTGAGCTGGGTGAGGGACCAGGAGCCTCCCAACAAACAAGTATTCAGAGACTGGGCACGCTCTGTGCTGGAGCAACAAGAGGTGGTCGACTACAAGGTACATAAGCTGTTTTATGTTTTCATTTGCTCTTTTGGTGAATATCCAGTTAGAGAATGAGCCTCACGTGAGTTTTCATTGCTGAAATCCAGCAAAACCTAAAATCACTGGTCTGAATTTTCACTACCTAGCCCCCAGTGCCTACAGCCAATAATTAATCAGTGCACGTGTAGCCTCTGCAGTTCAGTGAGCGAATTATGGAGATTCTGAGTTTTCACATGAGGCAAGGCCTGTCCATATATTGAGAATGAGAAAAACCTGTACATGTCCTCTATCTGTGGGTAAGGTATGGGTAGCTCAGGTTCAGTTGTGATTGCAGTACCTTTTTAAACCATCAAGTGCACAGGCTACATGAGGTACCTTTTAAATTAAAATGTACTGATAAATGCCAGTGGCATTGTTTAGTCTAGGTTTACTCTAGGTTTACTTTAGGTTTAGTCCAGGATTAATAGGTTTACTTCAGGCTTATTTCTGGTTTGTTCTGCTTTCACTGACTTTGTATGTGCCTCAGCTGCGCCCCCTGGTGGAGTTGGTGCGGGGCCTCCCTTGTGCGGTCACTAAGCGCAGACACCTGCGGAGAGCACTGCTGCAGTATCTGGATGAATTTGACCCCTGTAAGTGCTCTCCCTGTCCCAACAACGGACGTGCTGTGCTGGAGGGGACCCAGTGTTTGTGTGTGTGTCAGACCGGGACCTATGGACCCAACTGTGAGCTGAGGGCCCCTGACTTCACCTCAGGTACACCCAGCACGCCACATACAAGTCTGCATCACAGCTCTTATTACTAGCTCATAGCAGTAACTGTCAACCAAACAAGGTCAACATGGAAGCACCTTGACAAAGAGTGGACCGTTCTGTGTCGAGTTTGCCTGTTCTCTAGCTGAGGTAGTGATCCTCCAGGCGCTCCAGTATGTGCACAAACTATGGCCTAATTGGTAAAGCAAATCCTGTAAAATAATCTCAATAACATTTTGGTTGACATTAAGGTTCCAGAAACATGGGCACTGAAGGACCCTTATGGAAGCAAACATCATGTCCCAATGGCACTCTATTTTTTGTAACAAAATATGCATCTAAGTCGGCACAGCTTAGTAATAAAGAGGTCTATTGACTTCCTAATCAAAACTGCAGAATTGATAGTCCTTACCTCTTCATAGTTGCATCTCATTATAGCATGCAGCGAATTCCCAGATATGACTTGGGGGGGTTGGTCTTGTATGCGTGCCGATGTTTGTGTGCTTATGTGCAGAGGCAGTGGATGGCTCCTGGAGCTGCTGGGGTTCCTGGAGCAGCTGTGGGGCCTCCATGAGCAGGAGGAGGACCAGAAGCTGTAATAACCCTGCACCTCTGAAGGGAGGGAAGCCCTGCCCTGGGCCCAGCCACCAGGATGACCCCTGCTTCATCTCCATCTTTGAACAGTAACACACAACATCATTTAATCTGGGACTCAACCAGGACTAAACACCATACTCTTGATTAATAGTCAAATAAACATAATAATAATTATAAAAAGTCAAATACGTTTTGCCCCATCACAGATATTAGGGTCAAATTGAGAACG
This sequence comes from Periophthalmus magnuspinnatus, assembly GCF_009829125.3. Lineage (NCBI taxonomy): Eukaryota > Metazoa > Chordata > Actinopteri > Gobiiformes > Gobiidae > Periophthalmus > Periophthalmus magnuspinnatus. The sequence continues at coordinate 488,391 of NC_047148.1, read as the reverse complement.
CTGTGTACAGTCCATAGACTTGTTTGTAAATGTGTATACAGGCATATATATAATTACAGCTAGGCAAATAAGTATTTGAACACCCTGTGACTTTGCAAGTTCTCCCACTTAGAAATCATGGAGGGGTCTGAAATGTTCATCTTAGGTGCATGTTCACTGTGAGAGACATAATCTAAAAAAAATCTGGAAATCACATTGTATGATTTTTTAAAAAAAATAATTTTTTTGTATGTTACTGCTGCAAATAAGTATTTGAACACCTGTCTATCCGCTAGAATTCTGCCCCTCAAAGACCTGTTAGTCCACCTTTAAAAAGTCCACCTCCACTCCACTTATTATCCTAAATTAGAAGCTCCTGTTTGAGGTCGTTAGCTGCATAAAGACACCTGTCCACCCCATACAATCAGTAAGACTCCAACTACTAACATGGCCAAGACCAAACAACTGTCAAAATGCACAAGAGACAAAATTGTAGACCTCCACAAGGCTGTAAAGGGCTACGGGGCAATTGCCAAACAGCTTGGTGAAAAAAGATCCATTGTTGGAGCAATTATTAGAAAATGGAATAAGCTAAACATGACTGTCAATCTCCCACAGACTGGGGCTTCATGCAAGATCTCACCTCGTGGGGTCTCATTGATCCTAAGAAAGGTGAGGAATCAACCCAGAACTACACGGGAGGAGCTGGTCAATGAAAAGAGCTGGGACCACCGTTTCCAAGGTTACTGTTAGTAATACACTAAGACGTCATGGTTTAAAATCATGCAAGGCACGGAAGGTTCCCCTGATTAAACCAGAACATGTCCAGGCCTGTCTTAAGTTTGACAATGACCATTTGGATGATCCAGAGGAGTCATGGGAGAAAGTCATGTGGTCAGATGAGACCAAAATAGAACTTTTTGGCCTTAATTCCACTCGTCGTGTTTGGAGGAAGAAGAATGATGAGTACCATCCAAAGAACACCATCCCTACTGTGAAGCATGGGGGTGGAAACATCATGCTTTGGGGGTGTTTTTCTGCACATGGGACAGGACGACTGCACTGTAGTAAGGAGAGGATGACCGGGGCCATGTATTGCGAGATTTTGGGCAACAACCTCCTTCCCTCAGTTAGAGCATTGAAGATGGGTTGTGGCTGGGTCTTCCAACATGACAATGACCTGAAGCACAGCCAGGATAACCAAGGAGTGGCTCCATAAGAAGCATATCAAGGTTCTGGAGTGGCCTAGCCAGTCTCCAGACCTAAACCCAATAGAAAATCTTTGGAGGGAGCTAAAATTCTCTGTTTCTCAGTGACAGCACAGAAACCTGACTGATCTAGAGAAGATCTGTGTGGAGGGAGTGGACCAAAATCCTGCAGTGTGTGCAAACCTGGTGAAAAACTGCAGGAAATGTTTGACCTTTGTAATTGCAAACAAAGGCTACTGTACCAAATATTAACATTGATTTTCTCAGGTGTTCAAACACTTATTTGCAGCAGTAACATACAAATAAGTTATTAAAAAAATCATACAATGTGATTTCCAGATTTTTTTAGATTATGTCTCTTACAGTGGACATACACCTAAGATGAAAATTTCAGACACCTCCATGATTTCTAAGTGGGAGAACTTGCAAAATCACAGGGTGTTGAAATACTTTTTTTTTGCCTCACTGTATGTATAAATAAATAAACGATGTGTGTACACAGCCTGGCCAAAAAAAAAAAAAAAAAAGATCACACGCTAATGTTTCGTTGGACCGCCTTTTGCTTTGATTGCAGTGCGCATTCGCTGTGGCATTGTTTCGATTTCGCTTCTGCAATGTCACAAGATTATTTCCATCCAATGTTAATTTTTCACTAAGATGTTGCTTTGATGATGGTCGAGTCTGACCGCTGCACAAAGCCTTCTCCAACACATCCTAAAGATTCTCAATGGGATTAAGGTCTGGACTCTGTGGTGGACAATCCATGTGTGAAAATGGTGTCTTATGCTCCTGATCCACTCTTTCACAATTTGAGCCCAACGAATACTGGCATCGTCATCTTGGAATATGCCCGTGCCATCAGGGAAGAAAAAATCCACTGATTGAATAACCTGGTCATTCAGTATATTCAGGTGTCAGCTGACCTCATTCTTTGAGCACAGACTGTTGCTGAACCTAGACCTGATCAACTGCAGCAACCCCAGATCATAGCATTGCCCTCACAGCCTTGTACAGGTGCTTCACTTCATCTACCTCTCAATTCAATTCATTTTATTTTTGTAACGCCCAAAATCACAACAACAGTTGTCTCGAAGGGCGTTCATGTTTTGGTTGATGGGGGAAACCGGAGTACCCGGAGGAAACCCATCCAGACACGGGGAGAAACATGAAAAACTCCACACAGAAAGGCCTGGGTACTCCGGTTTCCCCCATCAACCAAAACATGAACGCCCTATCCTAGTCTCTCTGGATCCATTATGGTTTGTATCATACACAGGTGTGGTTTATTTTCCTTTTTACTTCCCATTTGTTGACTTCCCACTTCCTACGCAGACAACAAACCTGCGACAACGATGATGACTTCACAGAGGGCTGGATAGATGAGCTGCCCCCAGGATTCAAGGGCTGCCTGCGACCCAAGAGACCTGAGAATGGCTACCTCCGGGTCAGTACCTCCCAACACCATGGAGTATTTCAATATGTACTAACCCACTTGAGGCTTAGTTTGGAACAGTCATGCAGAACAGTATGCTAATGAAGAGGCTGAGGCTGCAGTGGAGGATGGGAGAATGAATGTGACTAGGGCTGCTCGTTTATCAACCGTGATTTTATTAATGAGCCAAAGAATTACTTATACTCTTACAAACTTAACCTAAACAAAAAGTATAGACCTTTTATGAAATTATTAATGTTTTGTGACAGTTTTGTAACTGAATGAAGTGATCATTAAAAATGCAATTAACTGCACACCTGTGGCTGTGTCCGATAATTTAAATGGCTGCAAAAAGGAGTAAGGAATCTCTTATATGCATATCTTGTGTGGCCAAACCTCCTTGTCAAAGCCTGATCTCATCAGATCTTAGAAGCTAAGCAGGGCTGAGCCTGATTAATACTTGGATGGGAGAAAGCTGGAGAAAGCTGGGGCAGCAGTGGCAAAACTGTTGTGTCCTCAGGCAACACGCTTCATCCACATTGCCTAGTATATGTGGTGTGTGAGTGTTGTTGGTGGTTGGAGGCCTCACTGCTTAGTAAATGAATAATGCACCGAAAAGCATATTTGAGTGCCCAGAGTAGCTCTGTATAAATCATATGGTTTGACCTGAGAGTGTTTCTGCAGAAAGCCAAGCAGTACTATGAGTTTGGGGAGGATGAGGAGATCATCTGCTTCACAGGCTTCGAGCTGGAGGGCTATCAGTTCTTTAACTGTCGTCTAGATGGGTCCTGGAGCTCCTTGCAGGGACGCTGCATCAGTCAGTACCACACACTGCGTCAATTTCACACACACACACACAAAAAAAAAAGTTTTATTAAAAATCATTACGATGTATGCATCTGTGATATAATATGTTGTACTACAGCAATCACTTTCTTTATCTTGTCTCTTCTTTTTCCATTGTCTGTCTCTCTCCTTGTTATTAATAGGCTGTCTCTATCTCCTTGTTTTGATCCTCTTCCTCTTTCTCTCTTTTTATTGAAAGTCTGTCTCTCTGTCTCTGTCCTTGTTGCTGATTGTCTCTCTCTCTCCTTGTTGATAGTCTGCCTGTCTTGCTCCTTATTGTTGATCATCTGTCTCTCTCTCCTCTTGTTATTGAGCCTCTCTGTCTTGTTGATCTTCTGTCTTCTTATTAATCATTTCTCTCCTTGTTACTTTCTCTCTCTCTCTCTCCTTGTTGTTGACAATCTGTCTCTCTGTCCTTTTTGTTGATAGTCTCTCTTTCCTGTCCCAGGGCGAACCTGTGTCCCCCCTGACGTGCCTGAGGGGATGCTCTTATTCCCAAATAAACAGCTGTATCGTGTGGGGGAGTCTGTGGGCTTTAATTGTGTGAGCCCAAGCCTAAGCCCCCAACCCCGCACTCGCCACAAGTGCAGTCCGGCTCTGAGCTGGGAGCCCGCTTTGCCTCAGGACCTGCGGTGCACAAATGGTAGGATACACCACACTACTGACACCACAAGTCGGGACACATGAAAATGACATGAAATTATACATGTTTGTAGAGGTCTGATCTAGGGCTGTGCAGTTGATCAAATCATTCTGCCCTTTCTAATAGTCAACTTGGAGAGATCTACATTCAATCCTCTGCATGAGATTTAGAGCAGAGTTAAGACTTAGGAAGAGAGTTGCCTTTTAAAAATGTTAAATGGCAAATATTAAAAGTGTGTATTGTTTATGTTCAGGAAATACACTATATATATATATATATATATATATATATATATATATATATATATAATTATACACATACAGTATTGTTCAAAATAATAGCAGTACAATGTGACTAACCAGAATAATCCAGGTTTTTAATATATTTTTATTGCTACGTGGCAAACAAGTTACCAGTAGGTGCAGTAGATTCTCAGAAAACAAACAAGACCCAGCATTCATGATATGCACGCTCTTAAGGCTGTGCCACTGGGCAACTAGTTGAAAGGGGTGTGTTAAAAAAAATAGGAGTGTGGCATCCAATCAGTGAGGTCATCAATTTTGTGAAAAAACCCCCCCCAAAAAACCAGGTGTGAATCAGGTGGCCCCAATTTAAGGATGAAGCCAGCACTTGTTGAACATGCATTTGAGAAAAATGGGTCGTTCAAGACATTGTTCAGAAGAACGGCGTACTTTGATTAAAAAGTTGATTGGAGAGGGGAAAACCTTTTAAAGAGGTGCAAAAAATTATAGCTGTTCAGCTAAAATGATCTCCAGTGCCTTAAAATGGAGACAAAACCAGAGAAACGTGGAAGAAAACGAAAGACAACCATCAAAATGGATCGAAGAATAATCAGAATGGCAAAGGTTCAGCCAATGATCAGCTCCAGGATGATCAAAGACATTCTGGAGTTACCTGTAAGTGCTGTGACAGTTAGACGTCTGTGTGAAGATAATCTATTTTCAAGAATCCCCTGCAAAGTTCCTCTGTTAAAAAAAGGCATGTGGAGAAGAGGTTACAATTTGCCAAAGAACACATCAACGGGCCTAAAGAGAAATGGAGGAACATTTTGTCGACTGACGAGAGTAAAATTGTTCTTTTTGGGTCCAATGGCCACAGACAGTGTGTGAGATGACCCCCAAACTCTGAATTGAAGCCACAGTACACAGTGAAGACAGTGAAGCATGGTGGTTATGATATGGGCATGTTTCTCCTACTATGGTGTTGGGCCGATTTATCACATACCAGGGATCATGGATCAGTTTGCATATGTCAGAATACTTAAAGAGGTCATGTTGCCTTATGCTGAAGAGGACATGCCCTTGAAATGGGTGTTTCAACAAGACAATGACCCAAAACACACAAGGAAGCGAGCAAAGTCTTGGTTCCAAACCAACAAAATTAATGTTATGAAGTGGCCAGCCCAATCCCCGGACCTTAATCCAATCGAGAACTTGTGGGGTGATGTGAAAAATGCTGTTTATGAAGCAAAACCAAGAAATGTAACAACATTCCACAATTAATTTAAAGAATCATGGAGTGGAATAACAGCGTAAGGTGTTACAAGTTGACTCCATGCCACACAGATGTGAAGCAGCAAAAAAAACTGTGGTCATACAACTAAATATTAGTTTGGTCATTCACAGGATTGCTAAATCCTACAAACAAAAATGTTTCTACAAAATAATTTTGAGTTTGTACAGTCAATGGCAGACACTATTATTTTTTTTTAACACACCCCTTTCAACTAGTTGCCCAGTGGCACAGCCTTAAGAGCGTGAATATCATGAATGTTGGGTCTTGTTTGTTTTCTGAGAATCTATTGCATCTACTGGTAACTTGTTTGCCATGTAGAAATTATATATATATATATATATATATATATATATATATATATATATATATATATATATATATATATATATATATATATATATATAAAATATAAAACCTGTATTATTCTGGTTATTCACATTGTACTGCTATTATTTTGAACAATACTGTATATACATATACACACACACAGAGTGACCATCAAATGTGGCATATACCAAGGAGATGCACTGTGCCCACTGCTGTTCTGCATAGGTCTAAATCCAGTCAGTCAAGTCATCAAGAACACTGGTTATGGATAACGACTCAGGAATGGGGCCACCATGGGTCACCTCCTCTACATGGATGACATCAAGCTGTACGCTAAGAATGAGTGAGACATCGACTCACTGATCCACACCACCAGGATCTACACTGGAATGTCATTAGGGCTTGAGAAGTGTAGCCGGATGGTGACAAAGAGAGAGAAGGTAGTCCACACAGAAGGGGTCTCCCTCCCAGAAGGGACAATAGCAGACACTGAGGACAGTTACAAGTGCCTTGGTATCCCACAAGCTAATGGCAACCTTGAAGAGGAAACAAGTAAAGCTGTGGGAACAAGGAAACCAGCGGAAAGAAGGAAAGCAGCCAAGGAAAGCAGGACTGCTTTACTAAGGCAAGTCCTAAGGAGTCAATTCAATGGCAGAACAAGATCCAGCTATGCCCTGCCAGTAATCAGATACCCAGCAGGAATCATAAGCTGGCCAAAGGAGGAAATACAGACCAGAGACATTAAGACCTGAAAGCTCCTGACCATGCATGGTGGGTTCCATTCCAAATCCAACACCCTGAGTTTGTACGCGAGCCGTAAGGAAGGAGGCCGAGGACTAATGAGTGTGAGAGAGCCACTTCAGCACATAACTGCAGGGTGTAAGATGCTGGCAGGTAAAGCAAACATGGAGCTGCATAACCAAGTGGTGGATATAGTGTACAGAAACATCTGTGCAGAGTATGGACTGGAGACCCCAAGGTCAAGGTGGGAAACACCTCCAAAGGTAGTGGAAAATGATCGAGCCAAGATCCTGTGGGACTTCCAGATACAGACTGACAGAATGGTGATGACAAACCAACTGGACATTGTGGTGGTGGATAAACAACAGAGCAAAGCCATTGTGCTGGACAGTTTTCGCAGAAACAAGTGATGGAACATCAGGAAAAAGGAACATGACAAACTAGAGAAATATCAGGGGCTCAAAGAAGAGCTGGAGGAGGCCTGGAAGGTGAAGATATCAGTAGTGCCTGTGGTCATCGGAGCACTCAAGGCAGTGACCCCCAAACTGAAGGAGTGGCTACAGCGGATTCCAGGAAATACATCAGACATCTCAGTCCAGAAAAGTGCAGTACTAGGAACAGCAAAGATACTGCACAGAACCCTTTAGCTCCCAGGCCTCTTGTAGAGGACCCATGAATGAAAACATTGATAAAGCAGTTTGGTGAAAAAAATAATTTTGTTATATCACCTAGTCCTGTTCTAGACTAGTGTTGTCACAATACTCAAACTCAATTTTGGTAGTAGGGAATAGATTCGATACTTGATGTCGACTACAATACCACAATGGTAATAAACACTATTTAGATAAGAGAATGATTTTCAACATTAAATCATAGTACTGTCTTATATTACTATGTCTTATTATTACTTATATGTGGCCATGTATCTGTGTATCTCAGTTGTCCAGGTAGGTTCCATAGTGGTCCATGAGCATATACAGCACTAAGCTATGTGGTTTTGTACTGATTTTGATACAGCTCAAGGTCATTCTAAAGCCATTCAGGAAAGGTTAATTTCTGTCCTGTGAATGATGTCGTGGAACTTATCTGTTAAATAATACCAAAACATACAAGAAGACCGTTTATGTTGGTTTATTACGTTTGAACCGGTAAACAAAATGTTCCACTACTGACAGATTCTGCTAGTAGTGGGCCCAGAGCAATGGGGTAACACTTGGCTACCATTTGGCCTTCTTAGTCCAGAGAGGTAACACCTGTACATTAGCATTTGAGTACAGTAAGGATGATCAAACAATAGACATATGAAATAAAACATGAAACTAAAGGATTTGACAAAGAATAGTGAGGCTTTTAATACTTCTTGCAGTGTATCTTGGAAAACAGAAAACGACACACAATACTAAAATTTCTACCACATTGACTTTAGTATCCATATTTGCTCAAATGGGTATTTAGTTTTGGTACAAGTTTTAGTCTTGATTAGGTCCTGATTTCCGATACTTTTGACAACCCTTTTCTAAACCTCATCCACTTTGAGAGTGGGGGCCAGCGGTCTTTGGCTAACGTTATGTTTTGACCCTTGTGCTGTGTGCAGAGGTCCCGTACATCCCTGAGAGCCGCTGTGACCTAGGACAGAAGCTGCAGAATGACCAGTGTGTGTGTAAGGAGCGCCAGAGCTGCATGTGAGTCTACTCTGTCTACCCGCTCTTGCTCTAATGCACATTATATGCATTAAACTAGCTGACTCTAAAGCATCTGCCTTTTTATAATGGTGTGACACTAGCTGACTCTAAAGCATGTGTCATGGCACAAGGGCAGAAGGCCCTAAAAATAATCAAAGGCTACAGTTTTCCTCACTAGCCCCAATTTGTAACCACAGATGTTTGTCCAACTATGCCACCCCAAAGGGAACAGGTAAATAATTCTCATATAAAGCCATATACAGGTAAATATGAAGTGTCAGACATGAAATGTGAAAAATATACAATTTTAGTTACTTACTGGTTTACTGTATACAAGTTAAAATGCACAGCAGTTTAAATCAAAAGCCAAACTAAAGTTCTGAGTCCAGTTTTTAACCCTTGTGTATCCCGCCCAGTAGTTAGGTTCCTCTGGGATAAGTTTCCCACAATTTGTTTCACTTATAACTCAGCCACAAAATAACATTTTTATGATGTTGGGATCTATTTTTAGCCTGACTTCAAACACAAAAGTACTGATATCAAATTTTATTTTTGTAATTTTGGTTAAAAAAAATAGAATTTTTGACCTTCAAAATGTTCTGCAACTCTCTTTAATCACTGTACTTGACAAACACTATTTGGTCAATTGCCAAGCGGGATTTGTCAAAATCTAGGGAAAAAATAAAAAATCAAAAAATTAGCATTTTGATTGAGAGCAAAAAGTTACATTAAAGTTTCTCTGGAATCAATTTGACTCCATTTAATTTCTCTTATAACTCAGTCATTAAATAACATTTTTATAATTTTGGGATCAATTTTTAGCCAGACTTGAGACTAATGCACTGATGCCACATTTTTCTTACATTTGTATTTAGAGCCAATAGGCTTTGATTATGTGAAAAAGTGTGTACATTATAAGGTCCTATAATACTGATATTATATGTACTGTACTTAACAAAAAAATATTTGGTCAATTAGAAGGTGGGAGGAGTCTAAATTTAATTTAGGTGCTGTTTTTGAAAAATGTTAGATTTTTGAATGAAAGAAAAAATTGAGGTTGATGGTCCAATTCCCATTCATTTCAATGACATTTAGTGAATCCTGATTACATTTCTGTATTTGGCCTTTCATACCAACTTCATTCAAACTCCAGACTGACAACTTTTATGAAATAGGACCTCATTTATATGAATATTTACTTTATTTTGGATTTAGCAATTTTTTTTCACGATTTTAAGGCCCCAAAACCTCTACAAAAATCTAATGTTTACGTATAGCCAAGTGGTGTTTTTCTCCCTCACAAATCCAACTTTATATTTGGAAAAAGATGTTTTTTGATTCAATTTTTTTCAAAAATCTTTGCCTGCGGAGTCAAAACTCTGTTTTCAAACAGCAGAAGACCTGCTCATGTTTGCAGCTGTGGTAAGCTAAAGGTGTTATTTTATTATAAGAAAAACTTTAACATAAGGTAACATAACATAGGTATATTTCAACTATGAAAGACTGAATGGGGGGAAAGAATCCAGGGACCTAGTGAATGACCTGCAGAGAGCTGGGACCAAAGTAACAAAGGGACCATCAGTAACACACTACACCACCAGGGACTCAAATCCTGCAGTGCCAGACGTGTCCCCTGCTTAAGACAGGACATGTCCAGGCCCGTCTGAAGTTTGTTATACAGCATTTGGATGATCCAGAAGAGGATTGGGAGAATGTCATATGGTTGGATGAAACCAAAATAGAACTTTTTGGTAAAAACTCAACTTGGAGGAGAAAGAATGCTGAGTTGCATCCAAAGAACACCATACCTATTGTGAAGCATGGGGGTGGAAACATCATCCATTTGGGCTGCTTTTCTACAAAAAGACTAAGACGACTAATCCAGTTCCTGTAAAGGAAAGAATGAATGGGGCCACGTATCATGACATTTTGAGTGAGAACCTCTTTCCATCAGCAAGGGCATTGACGATGAAATGTGGCTGGGTCTTTCAGCATGACAATGATCCCAAACACACCACCCGGGTACCGAAGGAGTAGCTTCGTAAGAAGCTTTTCAAGGTCCTGGAGTGACCTAGCAGTCTCCAGATCTCAACCCCATAGAACATTTTTGGAAGGAGTTGAAAGTCTGTGTTGCCCATTGACAGCCCCAAAACATCACTGCTCTAGAGGAGATCTGCAGGAGGAATGGACCAAACTACCAGCAAGAGTGTGTGAAAACCTTGTGAGGACTTACAGAAAACATTTGACCTCTGTTATATACCCTTTGTTAGCAATGACAAAGTATTGAGATGAACTTTATTTATTGTTATTGACCAAATATTATTTCCCACCATAATGACTAATTGAAGGAGAGTTTGATGTTGTGGCAGAGAAGGCAAAGTTACATGTACTTAACAATGACTATGCCTGATCTATATAACTTCAACTTCACTTTATTTGTGTCTCCCATGGGGCAATTAGCTTTGCAGCAAAGAGAATACAAAAAAGACAAAGACATATAAAAACATTGAAAGGACATAAAAAACAGTACATATCTGTCCATCCACAGAGCAGGAAAAACACACAGCGGTAAGTAAGATTAAAATGTGTTTCTACCCTGAGCAGCATTTAAAAGCAAAATGGCTGCAGGAGTAAAAGAGTTCTTATACCTATTACTCCTCACTGTAGGAAACCTGAGCCTAGAGCCAGAAGGAAGAAAACTAAACTCATCATGAAGAGGATGAGCATCATCAGACAAGATGCCCGTCTGCAGCACGTACAGTCGCTCAGACGCCAGTGCTTCATGTATTTGAATGATCCGAGCGGTGCACTTGAGTCTTTTGCTGTAAAGTTTGCAAACAGACACTACACTTTATATGTGAGCTCAGGGAGCATGAAGTGTTTTGAATGTGGAGATGTAGGGCACAAGCATCATGTCCCCACCGAGAGCCACGGGGGAAGGGAGAGCCCATACACCCGGTGACACCCCGGAGGAAGAGCAGGAGCAACCAGGTCCCTCCGGAGCAACAGATGATCAGGCTGAGGCAGAGATGCAGAGTGAGCCACAGCAGGAGGAGACGGACATGCTGGGAGAAAGTGTAACCACTGCCCCAGCCCCGTCACAGAACACTGAGAGCGCAGAGGACAGGGGCGCAGAGGACAGGGGCGCAGAGGACAGGGGCGCAGAGGACAGGGGCGCAGAGGACGGGGGCGCAGAGGACGGGGGCGCAGAGGACGGGGGCGCAGAGGACGGGGGCGCAGAGGACGGGGGCGCAGAGGACAGGGGCGCAGAGGACAGGGGCGCAGAGGACAGGGGCGCAGAGGACAGGGGCGCAGAGGACAGGGGCGCAGAGGACAGGGGCGCAGAGGACAGGGATGTAGCGGGAGAGGACAGTGAGCAGTGTGAGGACGGAGAGGACAGGGATGAGGAGGACACACTGTCACAGTTCTCAGATATGTCTCAGGAGGCGGGGCCAGAACCTGCATGAACCTGCTCTTTACTCTATTAAAGATATTAATGAGTTCCTGGATGTCACTTATGGAAACAAAGCAGTTAATGTACAAGACTTCTTCCCCGATGTTGATGGCTTCATCAACTCAGTCAGGAAATTGAAAAGGCAGGTTGGCATCAAACAGTTAAGTCAAAAGAAAAGGTATAGACTGGCAAAGCTTTTAGCAAAGCTCAGTAAGGGTAGGAAAGGAGCAGGGACCAGTAAAGAGAAATAATGGGAGGTGCACAGTGGTGTTTTTTTCTCAGCTTGTATCTAATTACTGTTTTCTATATGCCTTTCTATTTTCCTATGGAGAGCTTCAAAATAGGACCCCTGAACATTAATGGGGGAAGGGACAGAGAAAGGCAAGCAGCGGTTGTTGAAATGGTTAAACTTAAACATATTGATGTGTTATTCCTACAGGAGACACACAGCACAGGAGACAATGAGACAGACTGGAGCAGGGCTTGGTCAGGGCCAATTTTTATGAGCCATGGGACTAATGTGAGTGCTGGAGTAGCAGTGCTGGTGTCTGAGCGGGTGAGGCTGGGTAATGCCACTCACCTGGAAGTAGAGGGAGGCAGGCTGCAGGTGGTGCAGGGGACTATTAAGGAAAGACACTTTGTGTTCATAAACATCTATGCACACACCTCACCTGTGAGCCGCACACAGCTAGTGCACACTCTTAACAGGCAGCTCAAAACATTTAACAGTCTCTGTGATAGTGAGTTAGTTATGAGTGAGAAAGCAAAGGGGGCGCTAGTCAAGGCGAAGGTTATTAGACTGTGTGAGATCAACGCACCCACTCGCTACTTTTTCAATTCAGAAAAGAAAAGCAGTGTGTCAAATAATCTAATGCACCTCAAATTAGCCAACGAGGAGATCACTTCTGACCCGTCACTGATGCGAGAGGAGGCCATTACCTTCTACAGTAAACTGTTTGGGGCCGGTGAATGTGACGAGGGCAGTCGGGGGCAGATGGTGGAGGGGTTGCCTGAGCTGGAGGACTCTGAGGCAGCAGCTCTGTCCTCTCTGGTTACTCAGGAGGAGATGAACTCTGCAGTGCAGCAGCTCAGTTGTGGCCGAGCCAATGGGATCGACGGGCTGCCTCCAGAGTTCTACAAGAGGTTCTGGTCTGTGCTGGGGGAGGATGTACATGCCGTCTTCACTTCAGCGCTGGATTTGGGTCGGCTTCCACGCAGCTGCACTAGAGCGGTCCTGGCACTGTTGCCCAAGAAGGGTGACCTGACTCTGCTGAAAAAGTATAATCTCACCAACACAAACATACTGCATCCCTGGTCGGACTATTATGGACAGTATTTTTCTCATCCGGGACATTATAGACATGGGAAAAACAAAGGACTTGAACGTCGATCTCCTGTCAATCGACCAGGAGAAGGCATTTGATCGGGTAGACCATAACTATCTGTTCAAGACTATGGGTGCATTTGGGTTTCCCAGAAAGTTCATTAGCTGGATGGAAATGCTGTATGAAGGAGCCACAGTGTTGCTAAGGGTGGGGGGAGGACTCAGCCGGCCGGTGGAGGTGAGGAGGGGCATCAGGCAGGGTTGTCCTCTGTCAGGGATGCTCTATGTTCTGGCCATAGAACCACTGCTCCGGAAGCTCAGCAGAGGTTTGAGGGGCCTCAGACTGGAGCAGGCCTCACAGCCCCTCTGCCTGTCAGCCTATGCAGATGACATCACTGTGATCATCTCAGGGCGGGAGGACGTGGGGACAGTGCAGCAAAGTCTGTCCCTCTATGAGCGCGCTTCATCCGCACAGGTAAACTGGTCAAAGTCTGAGGGCTACCTCCTGGGACAATGGGAGCACCAGGCGAGGCCTGTCCTTCCCGGGGAGCTGCAGTGGAGCATGGAGGGGTTCAGGTGTCTGTGTGAAACTGCTGCCAGAAACACGCCCAAAGAACTGGGATGGTCTTGTGGAAAATGTGAGTGCCCAATTGTCTCGATGGGCCTGCGTCCAGCCCCAGCTGTCTTACAGGGGGAGAGCTCTGGTGGCCAACACCTTGGCTGCCTCCTGTCTGTGGCACCGCGTTACCATCTTACAGCCTCCGGACTCTGTGGTGGCAGATATTCAGAAGCGGTTGGTGGACTTTTTCTGGGGCGGCTATCACTGGCTGAAGACTGCGGTGCTGTACTTACCTGTGGAGGAGGGAGGACAGGGATTAGTGGACATCTCCAGTAGACTGGCAGCACTCCGTCTGTGGACAGCCAAACGTTTCCTCTATGGCCCCGAACAACTGTGGACAGAGACAGCAGCTGTCCTGCTGCGCCGAGTGGGAGGACTGTGTTATGATAAGCACCTCTTTCTTTTGGACCTGAAGGCAGCGGACCAGTCTGTGCTGAAGGCCTGGAGCTCGGTGCTGGAGTGCTCCAGGGAGGAACCATGTGGACGCGCGGGGCAAGAGCCACTTTTTTTTAACCCTGTGGTGAAGAGCAGCCTGCTGGACTCTACCCACATGAGACAGGCATTTGTGGCAGCAGGGATCACCAAGCTGATGAACTTGAGGACTGAGCAAGGCTGGAAGAGTGCAGCCCAGCTGAGCCGGGAGACCGGGGTGAGGTCTGAACAGGTGCTGCAGAAGCTGCTGTGGGAGGTCCAGCATGGACTCCCTGTGCACTTCAGAGAGATACATGGGCTCTATGGACAATCTCCACCTGTCCAGATAGGACCCTTTCCTTCGCTGTGTGTGCGGGCCGCTGGAGGACCACAGAACAATAACGGAGGCTTACTATCGTTTGACTCCCCTGTCCTCGTAGACACAACATCAATCGTAGAACTGTTGTTTTAATAAACTTTATCCTAGGCCAGGCTAAGATGAGCGTGTGGCTCACCCGGAGGAGCCACACGGTCAGCTCAGGCTGCACAGACCCGGAGCTCCTGTTAAAGAGACTGGGGCACGGCTCAAAGTGGAGTTTACGTACAGTAAACTGGTGGGGCAGGTGGAGGATTTTGAGGTGGTGTGGACAGTGAGGAGGGCGCTGTGTTCAGTGAGGGAGGGGCAGTTAACCCTGCACCTGTAGGAGGGGCTGGAATATGGATGTGTGATTGTGTTGGTTGTTTTTAATATTTTCTTGTAACTGATAAGTGAAACAAAATAAATGTATTGTTAAAGTCAAAGTCATCAGACAAGATGCTCAGAGCCTTCCTTTTCACGTCTGGAGAAAAGCTCAGTCAGAGAAGTCTGCTGGGCCCCCAAGATTTTGTCATTCAAATGTACAATTCTACTGAGTGATTTTTTTTGCTTTGATATTCAGATTCCCATACCAACACAAAATAGAAAAAGTTAAAACAGACTCGACACAAGATTTATAAAACAAAGTCATCAAAATCCTGTCCACCTGGAAATACCAAAGTTTTCTGAGGCAGAACAGATGCTCTGACCTCTCGTGCACAGCATGTCTGTGTTATCATTAAAGTTCAGTTTGTGGTCAATCAAGGTTCCCAGGTGCTTATAATTTTCCACTAGCTCTACCTCTTGACCTTTGATAACGGTCGCTCTGGGAGTTGTGACCTGTCTGCTAAAGTCAATAGACATATCTTTAGTCTTACTGACATTTAGTTTTAAAAAAGAGTTGTCACACCACTGTATCATGTCCTCAACATCTGGGCCATGGTCCTTTTCGTCGCCATGCAAAAGACATGATGACAGAGTCATCTGCAAATTTCAATATATGTCGATTTACATAATTACTGCGACAGTCATTTGTATACAAAATATATAAAAGTGGTGAGAGCACACAACCCTGAGGAGATCCTGTAGAAGAATTTCATTCACCTTTACCCTCTGTGATCTCCCAATTAAGAAATCCAAAATCCAGCCCACCATGTTAAAATCCAAATTAAAATTTGAATCAAGTTTATCAATTAAAACGTGTGGCTGTATGGTATTAAAAGCTGAGGAGAAGTCCAAGAATAGGAGCCTTGCATGCGTTTTTGAGCTCTCTAGGTGTTTAAGGACCATATTTAAAAGAGTTGCTGTGGCATCCTCCACCCCACGACCCGCCCTGTATGCGAATTGCAGGGGGTCAAGCAAGTGCTCCACTAAAGGAACAAGTTCATTTATCATAAGCCTCTCAAAGGATTTCATAACTAGTGAGGTCAAAGCCACTGGTCTAAAATCATTTAAAACCTTGGGGTGTTTTATTTTGGCCACAGGAATTATTGTGCTTTGTTTCCATGTCTTTGGCACCCTCTGCTGGTAGATTGACATCTGAAATATATAAAAGAAGACTGGACCTAATTGTTCAGAGGACAACAGGCGCACCACATATAAGGGTCTACAGCTACTAGACTGTCTGCACATGACTGCTGTTCTGAACATCCCTCACAGTCGCCCAGCATCTCAAGCAAAAGACCAGAAATCGCTGCAGAGTAGGCTGCAAAACAAGCTGAAAATTATATGGAAGAGGCTTTAGAAGCACAAAGTCAAGAACTGACAAAGCTTGAAAAACAGAAAGAGATAGTGGGAATGCAAACTAAGTTGAGGGTGTACATGGAAGAAGAGATGAAAGTGAAAGAGGAAAGATGTAGCTCTGTAGAAGGCAAAGGCAGTGTCATCTCATACAAAACATGTAGAACATCCAACCACACAAAATTAAGTATTTATGCAGACTTTACAGGAGTCCATTGCTCTCACTAGACTTCCTACTCCAGAGCGCACTGTGTTGTCAGGTGACCCTCTTGTGTTTATGGAGTGGAGCACCAGTTTTAAAGCTCTGATAGAAAGGTGATGCTTAAATCCTGCAGACAGATTATTTTATTTGGAAAGGTACAGAGCAGGGGAGCTAAATCTCATCTTCTCTGTAGCAACTGCCTTTCTAGAGTAGGAGGCTTATCAAGAGAGCAAGGGATAGGCTGAATGCTAGATATGGGCATTCATTTGTAGTACAGCGAGCCTTTAGAGAGAAACGTAACAAGTGGTCAAAAATAGGTGGCAAGGAATATCTTAAGTAGTTTGTCAAAAAGGCATTGGGAGGGATGATCCACTAACTTCCGAGCTAAAGCTAAGGTGGGAAGGGTGGATGAATGATTCAGAAAATCTTAAATTGATTTGGATTCCCCGGTGTTTTAAGCCTGTTTGGTAAAGTCCTGAAAGTTGAGCTCCACCACTCTGATGCAAGTAGTTAGTGCTCTTTTATCAGATTAGTGAGTGAACAGGAAGTACATTGTACATTAGTAGTGGGAAAAGCCAGAGTTGCACCAACTAAAATAGTCACAATCTCAAGGTTGGAACTAACAGCTGCAGTAACTTCCACCGCTGTTAGCTCAGTTATATTAACAATGAGGCTAAAAGATTTCATGTTTTTATGACAATCAGGTAAAAAGAATCTGAGAAACTACAAACCCAGAAAAATGAAAACACAGCCGACCACGCCTTAAGAGGCTTAAAAGCGTCAGACCTTATCCACTCAAATTGGTTCACTGGTCCCAAATTTTTTTGGGACAGACATTGTGACAGAACAAAGCACACCACTAGATTTCATGGTGGGAGATCCTAAAATAAAAACAATCCAATTACTGAAAAACTCAGTTAACACAACAAAGTGAGATCAAGGAGCATTTGACAAGGTTCTCAAAATGGACTACTACAAGCCATGTTAACGCTAGTCAAACTTGCACAGCTAGATGCATTTGGAAAGGAGATAAACAAGCTGTGGTTGCAGGGCAACTTTTGCGACTGAGTCAGACTCTTTGAACCGGACCCATTCCTTCAAGACAGTGTAATGAGAGTAGGAGTTAGGCTGAGAAAGGCCTCCATGGGTTTTGAAGTGAGACATCCTGTAATCCTACCTAAAGACTGTGCTGTCACTCATCTCATTGTTGCACATTATCATGACAAGCCCCAGCACCAAGGCAGAGGACACACTTTGAATGAGATCAGAGCAAACAGCTACTGGATTGCCAGAGGAAGTAAAGCTGAGTTCATCAGACAGTGTGTAGTGTAGGAGAGCACGTGCACCACCTGAGCTACGGAGGATGGCAGATCTACCTTTCAACCGCATCGACCCGTTGCCACCATTCACTTATTGTGACATGGACTGCTTCGGCCCCTTTAATACCATACTGGTATTACCAAAAGTGAACAGAAGACCATACCATTTATAAACTTAAAGTTGTAGAGCCACTCACATTGAATTGCTAGATAGATTGCTAGATTTATATTGGTGTGACACTAAAGCATATCGCATATATTTAATAATGGTGTCATTTTCTCCTGGTCAGGGCATATGTAGCCAGTGTGTGTGTGCTGAACACTGAGGCAGACGTGGCCGTGCACATGTCTCTGTGCTCCTTACACACGGGCCGCTGCCATGGTGACCCCCTCTTCTACATCTCAGACGGACAGTGTGACAGTTTGGACCCCGCCAAAGTGGCCTGGGCCCGCTTCAGAGTCAAGATGGCTGCCAAGAGCTCCATCCATCAGAGCTGCGATCTGGACACATGCTATGAGTGGGAGACGTGCTCAGGTCAGTGCTGGTTTAATTCTGGTTTAGCTCTGGTTTAGTTCTGGATTAGTCCTATTTTACATGGTACTGATTAGAAGTTTAGTGCTGGTTTATTCGTGGTATGGTCCTGGTTTAATTATGGTTCAGTTCTAGTTATTCCTGGCATGGTCCTGGTTTAATTCTGCTTCATTTCTGGTTTCAGTCCTGGTTTAGTCTTGTTTCAGTCTCGGTGTAGTAGTGTTTTTTTCATGGTTTATACAGGTCTATCAGAGTTGCGACCTGGACAAATCCAATAGCTCTTAGCCCTGGTTCTAGTTCTAGTCTATCCTGGTTTTAGTTTAGTCCTAGTGTAGTCCTGGTTTTGTGTTTGGCCCCTTAATGTCTTTAGATGCTCAGATACAACAATGAGGTATGAGTTAAAATGGGTTATGGTTAAGATTAGGTAAGTGGTGACTATTAAGGTTAGGCTCAGTCTCCAGGAAATAAATGCAAGTCTATGTGATGTCCCCAAAATCCTGTGAACCCAATGTGTTTGTGTGTGGCAGCGTCAAAGAGGTGTGAGTGCAAGAGGCCTCGAGACTGTGCATCAGATGCTCCCCCGCTCTTCTGCGTCACCATCTCTGTGCTCCAGATGACCCGCCCTATGAGTCTGTGCACCATGGCCGCCATGCTCTGTGCTGGACACCAGCTGGAGATCAGCGAGGGCCCCTGTCCGTGAGGGCCCCTATCTTACCACCGCTTGAATAGGGTACTAACCAGCTTCAAGTTCTTCAACATGCCATCTTGGCACATCAGTCTTTTCTGTTATGGCTTTAGTATTTACATGAAAGATGGAGAACTGACTTCTAACATAAAGTCATCCCAAATGTGTGCTTTTTTCTTAATGTTTAACTCTTTAAACATTTAAAATGTAACTACATGCACATTAATAAATACAAAATTCTGATCTTAGATATTTTCAGTTTAAATCTAGAATAAATGGTTATTATTTTTAATTTTTTTAATTTTTATTTCTTTGTAAAAATCTAACAGTGGATTGTGAATTCTTTTGTACTAAATAACTTCATTAATATGAGCCACCCTTTTGATTGCCTGTACACCGGTTGTACCTGTCACATATTCACTACTGTCAAAGTGTGATTACAACATTATATAAAGAGGCTTCAGATAGAGATCATGTAGGGAGGGTACTACGACGGGCACCTACCTCTACTATAGCTCAGAAGAATTAGCCATTTTCAGTTTGAAGAGTTTAAAAAATCACAGAAATAATCATTTAGAATTGACTTGATTTTTTTTGCTCTATAAGCTAAAATCTCTCTTGTTTGGACAGATGTATTTGGGTAAAAGCAACACCTACAAACAAACACCTGAAATGTATCTGTTCCTAAATGCTTTTTGTACTGTCGTAGCACCTTTTAGCCAGGTCATGAGTTTGGGTGATTTATGTTTTATTTTATGCTGGTCTTTCTTCACTCCAGATGATACGGGCACATTACTGTTGTAATGTTCATGTGTTATTCAGTTATTCAGAACTATTAAACCACGTTTAAACATTGAGCTTGTCTTTTCCTTTTGCTTGTCAGTCCTAGTTTAATCTTGGTTCAGTCCTGGTTGACTAGAACTCCCTGGAAGAAGAGATGTTCTATCTCAGTGGGACTTTCCTGGCTAAATGAAGGGAAAGAAATGTAGTCCTGGTTCAGTCCTGATGTTCTGCCCCCAGTGGATAAAAATATCTTCTACTTTGAGTTAATGTGTTTTGTCTGTTCAGAGTTTCCATAGCTGCCGTTTTGTTTCAGACCAACAGTTCAATGATTCTTCACTGTGTTTGAGCCCTCTGGATTGTCTGACATCTGTGAGTGTTGTGGCTTTATAACATGTCGGCTCACTATGTGGACTCCTGGGGCACTTTGGGTTCATTTGTGGTGTATATTTATGCTGAAGTGAATGACACTAGCAACGCTCACGTGTCTGTGGAGTTTTACATTTAGGTTAGCATGATGCTAATCGGTGGTTTTGGACATGTTTTTTCGCTAGTTATAGCTACTTTTGGGCTGGTATTGTGCACATGCTGTATTTTAATAAACTGCTATATGTGTTGTGTAGCTCTGCACAGAATGTGTAAGCACAATTGTAATGTGCATGTATTTTCTTGTGTTGCAGTTTTACAAAAAAAAAATCCACTCCATTAAAGGCCTAATACAGTGAGGTTTCCTGAGTGTTATTGGAGATGTTTTTCGCCATCTGTGGAACTAGTTCATAAATACTAGTGGAGGCAGATTACCTGATTTAATCCTGTTTAGTCCTGGTTCGGTCTTGTTTTGGTTCAATGAAGTGAGGTGGAGTAAAGAATTTGGAAATTACGGCCTTATGTAGTTCCTATGTGTGCCTAATAATTTGCTGTTAAAATAACACAAAACAAATGTTTGCCTAAATGACCTTTTTAATGTTGAAATACACAGCAGCAGCACATTGATATTTAATTTCATATAAAAAAAATATTTACAAGTGAAGACTATGTACATCTCATCTCCTCTGTCAGCGACCAGGACAAGCCTCGATGCTGATCACGTGGACAGTTTCACCGGCGCACCTGCGAGCCCCGACCTCACACTCGCTGGTCGTCACAGCAACATCACTGCTACCATATTTGACACATAAGGGGGTGGAGTTTGGCGGGCATTCTGAGATTCTCTGGCAAACGCATTTATCTGAGGATTCTAAAAAAACAGATTCATACTTGGTTTATGAAACAATTCATTACAGATCATAAATTGTTAATTATCCAGGCGTTATTTAGCACCAGTCCATTTCCCACAGTATAACATTACTGCATGTTCATGGGTCTGAAAATTACCTCAATCTTGTTCTTCGATAACTGATTACAATATAATCTAGAATCTGCAATCTAAATCATTCTACACTCCAAAAATAAATGTAATTTGTTTTTTGGTTATGTCACACTAACTTTATCATTCAGACAGATCAGCATTCCTCTAGCCTGCGACCAGCTTTGGCAAATCAAACTGTTAGACAATGTTACTTTGGTGTAAGGAGCGGAGCCTCGTGTTCGCAGTCATCCTGCCTAATCTTGTGCATGAGTACTGTGTGCCTTCATACTATGCAAGTATTGTTTGTAATTGGGTATGAATGTTATATTATGCTAGTTCATTTACAAATGTATATTTTTTATCATTTGATGTGCTCCACATGCAAATGCCACGTAAAAATGTTTTAATTGTGCCCATCCACCGTCCATCCTATTTCAACAGCCAATATTCTGCCCTCTATCTGTAAATAGTGTATTTACCCATTTTGTGCAGTTTATTGGAGTGTCTGGTGTTTTCATATATACCTTTGTGGTGACTGAAAAGAAAGCCACACACACAAACACACACAACTACCTGTATAATAATCATTCCCTTGGTGTCACCTGTTCCCTCCTCTGAAATCAACATTTCTGAATTTCAAACTGCATCTATTTCAAGCTTTAGACTGAGAGCCCATTTAGATACATGTGGTACTGGCAGCCTGAGAGTCTGGGTGTTACTGACTGTCACAGCGGGTCCCGGGCTCACAGCCTCTGCATGATGGCTCCGCCCATGTGCACTGGTTATCAGAAAGCAGAGTGAAGTTCCGCCCCAAACAGCGCAGCGCCCCCAGCTGGCACACCCCCAGAGTCTGCTTAAACGGGCCCAGGTCAGCGCACAGCGGCAAGGACGGTCTGGACACACAAGGTACATCTGTTTCAAGATACTAGTGAAAAAGTACTGCCCAACATTTTGAGCTTCTAACCCTGCTGCAATGTTGTGTGCTCATTAAAAGATGACTGGAGGTGCACCTCTTAATGTCATAATTCAGGAAGAGCTCCTCGGCATTTCAGGCTTGGCATTATAATTTTAGCCTTATTTAAAACTACTTTCCTCCTAAAATTGGACCAGCACATGTTAAAGGTTTTGGATGTATTGAAAAGATATTCTTTTACAGCACAATGAAAGTAAAGCATGAGCTGTGGTCAACGCAAGGCCCTCAAAGCATTTCATGGTTATATTTCATGGTTTCATGGCTTATATGTGGAAAGATCTAAAGCATTAGAGAGTTAAAAGCTCCCTTCTCCTCTTGTGTATTTAAAAGTGTAACTCACGGGCATTGGGTGGGCATCTTACACACACAGCCTCTGTGTCCAGTCTTCTCCCACAGTGCACACAGTAGTCCAGATGGAGGAGGGGGGGCAGTGGACTCTGAGGGCACAGTCAGAACACAGGTCTGAATGCAGGTCAGAAAATGGGGCAAAACTCATTCAGATATTTGTTTCTACAGTCTACAATAAAGGGTGAAAATATTTTCACCATCAGATTCAAGTAATATAACAAGAACCTTTCTTCTATATTAAACAATGTCACATACAGTGAGGCAAAGTAAGTATTTGAACACCCTGTGATTTTGCAAGTTCTTCCATTTAGAAATCATGGAGGGGTCTGAAATGTTCATCTTAGGTGCATGTCCACTGTGAGGGTGTGACAAAGTGGGCCTTTTTCCCTTTTTAATAGTACTATAATTTGGTTTGTTCACATGTCTGTTCATTTTCAATAACTTTCCAATACAAAACTAAATAGAACTATTCCGGGTTTGTTTTGTTTTTCAATCAGTTAAATCACCACACACTTGTTAGTTTAAACAGTTTATTTAGTTAAACGTGTCAATTCAGTTTAAAACATCAAGCCACTTACCTGCATCTCCACCTGGTCCAAACAAAGAGGGGGCGTGGCCTATGTCAGCCATTTTTATAGGCTTGGGTGTGGTCGTGGGCCAGACCATGTGGAGGGAGAACTGGTTTAAGTTTGTTTATTTTTTTGGTGTTAATGTCTTATGTATTTTGTTTCAATGATATAAGTGTTTATAGTTTATTTTGTTAAACACTTTAGTTAAGAGACTTGGGCCCTGAGATATGGTTTTATATGGAAGATACTGCTCATATTACACCCACAGCCCCTGGAGAAGAGATGGTGTGGACAAGGGGGAGGAGCTTCCGGTGCAGGAGAGTATTTGAGCAGGGCTAATTAGACAGACAAGGGACATCAGTGTAGCCAGGGCACACGTGGCTTTTTCCTTAGTTGTTTAAGTTCTGTTGCTTAGTTTTGTTGAGCACCGTTAATTTTTGTAAATATGTGATTTATTTTTCTGTTCCCAGGGTACCACAACGCTGGAAATAAATTTTGTCTAATGGGACTTTTAAAATTTTATTTTATTTTTTTTTTTTTGAGTCTGCCTCCTACTTGATCACTTCAGGCCAGCTTCCCCCCAGAGGGACATAATCTTTAAAAAAAACTGGAAATCACGTTGTATGATTTTAAAAAATGTATTTGTATGTTACTGCTGCAAATAAGTATTTGAACACCTGTCTATCCGCTAGAATTCTGCCCCTCAAAGACCTGTAAGTCCACCTTTAAAAAGTCCACCTCCACTCCACTTATTATCCTAAATTAGAAGCTCCTGTTTGAGGTCGTTAGCTGCATAAAGACGCCTGTCCACCCCATACAATCAGTAAGACTCCAACTACTGACATGGCAAAGACCAAACAACTGTCAAAATGCACAAGAGACAACATTGTAGACCTCCACAAGGCTGGAAAGGGCTACGGGGCAATTGCCAAACAGACAAAAATCCACTGTTGGAGCAATTATTAGAAAATGGAAGAAGCTAAACATGACAGTCAATCTCCCTCGGACTGGGGCTCCATGTGAGATCTCACCTCGTGGGGTCTCAATGATCCTAAGAAAGGTGAGGAATCAACCCAGAACTACACGGGAGGAGCTGGTCAATGACCTGAAAAGAGCTGGGACCACCGTTTCCAAGGTTACTGTTAGTAATACACTAAGACGTCATGGTTTAAAATCATGCATGGCACGGAAGGTTCCCCTGATTAAACCAGCACATGTCCAGGCCCGTCTTAAGTTTGACAATGACCATTTGGATGATCCAGAGGAGTCATGGGAGAAAGTCATGTGGTCAGATGAGACCAAAATAGAACTTTTTGGTCTTAATTCCACTCGCCATGTTTGGAGGAAGAAGAATGATGAGTACCATCCAAAGAACACCATCCCTACTGTGAAGCATGGGGGTGGAAACATCATGCTTTGGGGGTGTTTTTCTGCACATGGGACAGGACGACTGCATTGTATTAAGGAGAGGATGACCGGGGCCATGTATTGTGAGATTTTGGGCAACAACCTCCTTCCCTCAGTTAGAGCATTGAAGATGGGTCATAGCTGAGTCTTCCAACATGACAATGACCTGAAGCACACAGCCAGGATAACCAAGGAGTGGCTCCGTAAGAAGTATATCAATGTTCTGGAGTGGCCTAGCCAGTCTCCAGACCTAAACCCAATAGAAAATCTTTGGAGGGAGCTCAAACTGCATGTTTCTCAGCGACAGCCCATAAACCCGACTGATCTAGAGAAGATCTGTGTGGAGGAGTGGACCAAAATCCCTCCTGCAGTGTGTGCAAACCTGGTGAAATACTACAGGAAATGTTTGACCTTTGTAATTGCAAACAAAGGCTACTGTACCAAATATTAACATTGATTTTCTAAGGTGTTCAAATACTTATTTGCAGCAGTAACATACAAAACTTTGTTTTTTTTTTTTAGATCATGTTTCTCACAGTGGACATGCACCTAAGATGTACATTTCAGATCCCGCCATGATTTGTAAGTGGGAGAATTTGCAAAATCACAGGATGTTCAAATACTATAATTATTTGCCTCACTGTGTCTGAGATATGAAGTTACAGTGTTGATTTATTCACAATTACAAAAATTCTTCACATTATTGATGTTCACATTTTGTGCATTTGTTCTCAGTCTTATTTTCCAATCTGAATGAGCCACACTTTGGTTGCCAGATGGAAAGACATGGCAGTTTGCTGTGTAAATTGTGTGGATTAAAAGCATCGTTGTACATGTTAGTAACTAGCATCTGTTATAATATTGTTCCCTCATCAAAACCATGTCTAAAGAGGTTTTAGATGTCATCCATGCATTTTTAAGTAATTTAGAAATCTCTCCAGGCCTTGTTCGAACCTAGATACAGTTATTGGTAAGATTCTGTGCAATGCTCAGCCCACAAGCCTATGTCACCCACACAGTTATGGACAATTCTCCATAAATATACAAAAACATGATACAAAACTGTACACAGCAACTTGAAGAACGCGAAATGATGTGCAGTAGTTACATTAGTTAGTTAGCTGATTGTGCTGTGATAGCACTCTGAAGTGGGAGTGACTTAGCAGGGAGCAAAGGGAGGGGGGACTCAGAGTGTCAAAAATGAAAGTAAAACTTATAAAACACATTAATACCTTGTTTTCGGCAAATATAGCATTCAAAACAATAAAAGGTAGCATAAATATCTTATGTATTAGCAGTTAATACCTCATAGAAGTAAAATACCCCCTCTATAAAGTGTCCAGACTTGATTTGATTTTTTTGGGACTAAAGAATGTAATTTTCTATCCATCAGTCCAGTATTCAGAAAGGTACAATTTGTTGTCAGTATTGACACCTGTACAAATAATTCCCCATTTGGATACTAGTTTTAGTATTGATTATAAATGTGAGTATGTTTTTGTTGTCTTCCATGTACTTGTGGGTGTGCTGGGGTGTACCTGGTTTACAACGTGTGTCCTTGGGGGAAGGGGACCATTGTAGACTGGAGCTGCACATGCTGTGAGACACGTCCCCATCCAAGTCCAGGCCTGGGGGACAGGACAGAGACACGCTCTCCCCCATCTCATAGCTGTGCTTCAAGGGAGAGGCTCTGATGTCAGGCTGGAGCTCTGGAGCTGCACACACAGACACTGGAGGGAGAAACATCAGGTGTGACAGCCTGCACTGGGACGACTATACTATCATTATTTTATCCCTCACCATTTACACTTTCGAAGTTATATCTGGAGTGATTTGTGCATATTTGAGTAATCTTTATTGGCTTATTCTCAAGATGCCAAGCAACTCCCATTTTCACCGTACCGGTATACGACCTCTGCTCTATACTTACTTACTTCTCCAATTTTGTTTTCCTAATCTGTGATACACGTAGGATTCAGCAGCGTCACGTAGTCATTTTGGTGCAAATTTTAAAAAAACTCCAGTACTTGCAAGCGACGTCAACTCTCATTGGGCACCACAGTTTTCCAACACAGAAGTCAGCTGACTTATTTATTTTATTAAGTTGTTTTAGATAAGCATTGCAATTTAAAATGTCCAAATTATAACATAATAATAATACCGTAATACATTTTATTTATATAGCGATTTTCAAGACACTCAAAGTCGCTTCACAATACATACAAGAATAAAATATCACAAAATTTACAACATAAAATCAAACATTAAAAGCAATTTTGAACAGGTGAGTTTTGAGTTCTTTTTTGAAGGTGGGGAGGTCAGAGGTCACGGAGGGGTTTAGGTAGTGAGTTCCAGAGGGTGGGGGCAGCGATGGAGAAGGCTCTGTCCCCCCAGGTTCGGAACTTGGTCCTACAGGGCAGGGACAGGAGGTTGGAGCTGCAGGAGCGGAGGGAGCGAGATGGAGTGTGGAGGTGGAGCAGGTCTGTGAGGAGGGGCCAGGTTGTGGAGAGATTTGAATGTGATGAGAAGGATTTTGAAGTGGATGCGCTGAGGGACGTGGAGTTTGTGGAGGACAGGAGTGATGTGTTCACGTGAGCGGGTGTGGGTGAGGAGGCGGGCGGCGGAATTCTGAATGTACTGTAGTCTGTTGAGGGTTTTGGATGGTGCACCGTAGAGGATTCTGGATGTGATGAATGCGTGGATGAGAGTTTCAGCGGCAGAGAAGGTGAGTGATGGGCGGAGACGGGCTATGTTTTTGAGGTGAAAGAATGCAGCCTGGGTTATGTGCTTGACGTGGGGTTCAAATGAAAGAGTGGGGTCGAGGAGCACACCGAGGTTGCGGATGAGTGAGGATGGAGAGAGTGTGGTGTTGTCAAAGTGGAGGGTGAAGTGTTGTGAGGATTTGGTGATGTTGTGTGGACCAGTGATGATGAAGTCAGTTTTGTTGCTGTTTATTTTGAGGAAGTTGTGATTCATCCAGTTTTTGATGTCTGTTAGGCAGTGGGTGAGAGTGGAGTGGATGCTGGGATTGATGGATGTTGTAGAGATGTAAAGTTGGATGTCGTCAGCGTAGCAGTGAAAGCGGAGACCGTGACGACAAATGATGTTGCCGAGGGTGAGGATGTAGAGAATGAAGAGGAGAGGACCAAGCACCGAACCTTGGGGGACTCCCTGCTGCAGGGGGGCTATGGAAGAGGAGCAATGGTTGATGTGGGTGAACTGTTGCCGGTTCGTGAGGTAGGACTGGAGCCAGAGGAGAGCAGAACCGGTGATGTTGAGTGAGTTTTTGAGGCGGGACAGGAGGATGGTGTGGCTGATTGTGTCGAAGGCTGCAGTGAGGTCCAAGAGGATGAGGATGGAGAGGTGGCCAGAGTCGGAGGAGAGGAGGAGGTCATTTGTGACTTTGAGCAGAGCTGTTTCGGTGCTGTGTTTGGGACGGAAGCCGGACTAGAAGGGTTCATAGAGACTGTTGGAGGTGAGGTGGGTTTGGAGTTGGGCGGCGACGACATGTTCCAGGATTTTAGACAGAAAGGGAAGGTTGGATATGGGACGGAAATTTGCACAGTTATCAGGGTCAAGGTTGGGTTTTTTGAGGATGGGGGTGATGGCAGCCAGCTCGAGAGACTATGGGACAGAACCGGAGGAGAGGGAGGAGTTTATGATTTGGATGATCAGTGGAGAGAGTGCAGGAAGACAGGCTTTGATGAGAGGAGAAGGAATGGGATCCAGGGAGCATGTAGAAGTTTTAATGCCGGAAAAAACTTTTGTCAGGTGAGCAGGGGAAATGGGTGTGAAGTGAGAGAGCTGTTGATGGGGCGGAGGAGGATCAGGTGGAGCAATGTGGGAGGAGGAGAGGTCTATTGAACTGTAAATGGAATCTATTTTGGACTGAAAGAAGGTTTGAAATTGATTGCATTTGTCAGTGGTGAAGGAAGATGAGGTGTTGTAGTTGGGTTTTAGGGGTGTGTTTATTGTGGAAAAGAGAGCTTTGGGGTTATTGGAGCCGGAGTGGATGAGGTTGGAGTAATATTTGGACCGGGCGGAGTTTAGTGTGTCTTTATATTGCTGTATGCAGTCTGTGTAGATTTGGAGATGGACAGTTAAACCAGATTTCTTGTACAGTCTCTCAAGCTGGCACTTACAGGACTTCATTTGATGGAGCTCAGGGGTGCACCAGGGGGCAGTATGGGTGAAGGAGACGGTTTTAGTTTTGATAGGGGCCAGTTCGTCAAGACAGGAGGAGAGGGTGTTGTTATAATGAGTGACAAGTTCAGAAGGGTTTTCAGACAGAGAGGGAGGGGAGGTAGCCAGTTTGGAGGAGAGTAGAACAGAAAGAGCTGGAGTGTCATTGGATTTTATATTTCTGAAAGTTATTGTGCGTTTTGCTTTATGGGCTGTGAGGGGAATTTGTATGTTAAAGGTTATGGCAAGGTGGTCAGATATGCAGAGGTTATGGCTGGAGAGATTGTTTATTGTGGGACCAGTGGAGCAAACCAGATCAAGAATGTGACCGTGAGTGTGAGTGGGGAAATTGACATATTGAGTGATGTTGAAGCATTGAAGAAGGTCCATGAATTCAGCTGCGGGTTTGTCAATGTGGAAATTAAAGTCACCAAGCAGAAGGATGGAGGATGATATGGCACTTAACTGAGTCAGAAAGTCTGTGAGGTCTGAAAGGAATGAGGGGTTGGGCTTCGGGGGGCGGTAAATAACAGCAGTTACAAGTGGAGATGGACCGGACAGTTTGAAAACAGTATATTCAAATGTGTGAAAGTTTGAGAGAAAGAGAGGGGTTAATTTAATGTCTTTTTTGAAAATAACTGCTGTGCCGCCGCCGCGCCCTTCAGAATGGGGGTTTTCAATGAACGAGAAACCGGGGGGTGTGGTCTGATTGAGAAATAGTCCATAGGTTTATGCCAGGTTTCAGTCAAACAGAAAATCCAGTTTATTGTCAGTGATTTGCTCATTTAAGATAAGTCCCTTGTTGCTGAGGGAACAGATGTTGAGGAGGGAGAAGTTCAGGTGACGTAAGTTGTGATGCGCGTGGAACAGGGCGGAGGTTGGACCGACTCACATGTAGGTTGTTGTGATGACGTAATGCGGAAGTATCAGAGCAGTGGGACCAGATGTACGAGATGGCGTTTTCAGATGAGCTGTGATAGGAAAAAGTACGTCCAGATCCCTGATGTAGAGGACGGGAGCTGCGGAGGAGTCCAAGCTGTTGAAGAGAAGCAGCGCAGTCCGGGAGGCAGAGGTTGTTGAGCCGGCGGAGGGTAGAGGCAGAGTATTGCAGCAGTGGCGGCATCCTCAGACCAGTGAATGCTAGCAGGAAGCTAGCATCTCAGCGCTGAATACCGGCACGATGTGGCTGAAGTTGTAAAGCAAGAAGGCAAATGAAGCTCCCAAGAGTCCACAGGATGTGTACCATCGCCAAGCGAAGAGTCCGGTGGGAGGCCGGAGCCTGGGATCCAGTCCGAGGATGTGCTGTCGGCATAGGGGAGCGTGTAACACTGGAGGGCTACGGAGGCAGCCGGGCACTCGTCCAGCCATATTGAACACACCGGGATCGCAGAATCCTGGGCGGACAATCAGCGGGACTGAGGCCAGATAGATGACACAGTGAGGGACACTACTCCAGATTGATCCGTGCAGGACAGACACATCGGAAAGGAGCTGTAGAGTGTGACATCCACAGGACAGGAGCTCCGAGCAGGTGCGGGAAAGGTGGATCAAGCTGGCAGGACAGGAGCTGGTGCTTGACAGGGGCTCCGAGCTGATGGTAAAGGAGCTCCGAGTTGGCGGGACAGGCGCTCCGAGTTGTCACGAAACAGGGGCATCTCAGCTCAGGTAAGCAAAAATGTTCCAAAAGATAGCCCTGATGATCAGGTCTTTACTGCTCTGAAGTATTAAGGCATATAGGGCAAGAACATAAGCAGGGTAGAGCAGGGTAGAGCAAATCTCACAGAATCACGACAGAGCGGCAGCCAGTGTGCACCAGCATCCGCCATCTTTTTTTTCTTTTTTTTTAATTAGTGACATTGTATATATATATATATATATATATATATATATATATATATATATATATATATATATATATATATATATATATATATATATATATATATATATATATATATATATATATATATATATATATATATATATATATATATATATATATATATATATATATATATATATAATCCCTGGGTCTGTACAGATTAGCTCTTCTCTGCCAAAAAACTCACACAGCATAGCACAGGCATAATTGATAATTGCACCACCAACTGGTTGGACACAAGTTTTGGACATAACCGAGAGGTGAATGTGAGTACAGCACTATCTAAGGTCAGGTCCTGTCATAGCACGTGTGTGTGTGTGTATGTGCATGTGTATGTATGCGATGTGTACTTATGTGATGTGTACATGACCACTCACCTTCACAGTGCATGCTCTCTGTCTTCCATGTCTCCTGCTCCGTGCATGTTGTCACAGCGCCACCATGGAGGTGATAGCCGTGTATGCAGGAGAATTCCACCGTGTCCCCAACCAAGTACATGTCCTTGGGGCTCTGAGGAAACAGAGATCAGATCATAATACTCTAGAGCTTTAGATGGATGATACACTAACAGACTATTTACACATAAGTGTTAATAGTTGCAGTGGATTTTTATT
Source organism: Periophthalmus magnuspinnatus (assembly GCF_009829125.3). Taxonomy (NCBI): domain Eukaryota; kingdom Metazoa; phylum Chordata; class Actinopteri; order Gobiiformes; family Gobiidae; genus Periophthalmus; species Periophthalmus magnuspinnatus. The sequence goes on along the minus strand of NC_047148.1, from coordinate 457,253 downwards.
AGCTCCGCTGAAGAACTGACAATGCATTTAAAATGTCCGCATATTCCATGGCATCCTGGGGACACTAGTAAACCATTATTAAGTCTCAGTCTCTGCTGTCTTAAAATAAATAACACCCATAAATATCAACTCTAAAGAGCTCAAAAACCAGAGGCACTTTTGTTCTCTAGTCATTTTTAAAGCTCCATAAAGATGCCCTTGCCAGCGCAATTGCACATTTGATCATTTTAACCATTAAAGTGGGCATATTGCCAACAACATGGAAAATTGACAGGATTACACTTGTGTTTAAGGAGGCAGATTATGCAAATAATGGCAGAAATAGCCAACAGCTAACTGAACATCTAAACAAAGGTCAGACCCCTCTCCACACAATGCAGTTCTGTTTTAGGAAAAATCACTACACACTGATACAGCCACCTGTCACACCTGTCACACCTGTCACACCTGTCACACCTGTCACACCTGTCACACCTGTCACACCTGTCACACCTGTCACACCTGTCACACCTGTCACATCTGTCACATCTGTCACACCTGTCACACCTGTCACCGTGTAAATATGAAACACCTGCTGGACCAGGGTGGCTTTGTAGGTGCTATGCTACTCAACCATGAACCACAATGTTCTTTCCGAGTTACAGAGACCGTATACTGAGTGTTGTACTGTGTGACTGACCCGCACAAAGCCGTTGGTGAGAGGGGGAGGAGGGGGGCACATTTTTGGAGGGGGCACTGACAGACCCAAACACTGGGGCTCCATCAGCCTGCAACACACAACATCACCCACATGAGGGAAACACGGAGGGTCAGACTTATTTATGCAGAATTAAACACAAAAAATCTATGATATTAAAAACGTATACTGACTTGAGGTACTCCATGTCCGGGTCCTCACATGGCCCTCGCTCTATACTGGCCCCAATGCACTGGATTCCTCCTCCTCTGGGGGCGGGATTACTGCAGCTCCGAGTGCGTGACCTCTGACCTCCAGAGCATGGACTCCATGTGGACCAGCAGCTCCAACCCCCATGCACCACTCCTAAGGAATATTCATACACATTTAGACAGGGTACACAAACACTGGCTTATAGATGTTGTGTGGACAACAAATGAATATGTTCCTGTAATGAACATTCAAATCTGTAGCTTTAATCTACAAGTAAAACTGTGTTTAATAAATAAAACACCCCTAAACTCTGACAAGGAAGCTGTCAGATCTCATAACTTAATAAAAATAAATAAATGTGCCGCAAATAAACAAAATGATAAGTGTGTAAAATGTGGACTGCTAAACATCAGGTCTCTTTCCTCCAAATCTATTTTAATAAATGAACTAATTGGCGACCTTAATATTGATCTGTTAGCCCTAACTGAAACATGGCTTCGGGAAAATGACTATGTTAGACTAAACGAATCTACACCATCAAGTCACATGAACTTTCAGAGTGCCCGGAGCACAGGTGGAGGTGGTGGTGTGGCCGTCATCTCTCATTCCAGTCTAATTCTCAGCCCCAAACCCAACTATACTTACCTCTCCTTTCATTACATGCCCCAATTGGAAAAACCAAAAAGCTGTTATATTTATAATAATTTATCGACCTCCTGGTCCATATGCCGAGTTCCTGACAGAGTTTTCTGATTTCATTTCAAGTTTAGTTTTGAATTGGGAAAGGATTGTTATAGTTGGAGATTTCAACATTCATGTAGATAACGGCAGTGATTGCCTCAGTGATGCTTTTGGTGCACTCCTGGATGGGATCGGTTTCACCCAGAGTGTGAATAAGCCGACTCACTGTCACAATCACACTCTAGATCTCGTTCTAACCTACGGTATTGAGATTAATGATCTAATTGTCCTTCCTCAAAACCCTATACTCTCTGACCATTTCTTAATTACCTTTCATTTTATACTAAAAGACTATCCAGCCCCGCAGAAAAAAATATAATGAAAAGAACATTATCAGATAAATCGGTTACAGAGTTTAAAGAAATTATTGAGCCATTACTGAAAGATATGTCATGTGACAATGACAATAATTTTAATCCAATTGTCACTGATCAATTGGTTGACAGAACAATGCTCACCTTAAAATCTGCTCTCGATGTTGTAGCTAAAACAGAAAAGCATTAAACCAAGACCTCCGGCTCCATGGTACACGTTACAGCTCAGGACACTCAAACAACATGTGAGACGCACAGAGAAGCTTTGGCGCCGCTCGCGCTCTGAGCAGTCTCTGAAGGCATGGAAGCTCTGCCTGCTCACTTATAAGGCCGCTCTGCGGAAAGCCCGAACTAGATACTATTCAAATCTAATAGAAGTAAACAAAAATAACCCCAGATTTCTGTTCAGCACTGTAGCCAGGCTGACAAACTCCCACACTGCTAATGAGTCTCTTATCCCCTCGAACATTAGTTGTGATGACTTTCTTCAATTCTTCAATTACAAAATTACAACCATTAGAGACAAAATCAACAAAGCTACTCCAGAAATCAGCTCTGAGCTAAACCAATATCCCACATGGATCCTCTAATAATATTAGATAAATTTACTCCTGTTGATGAGGTGGAGATTACCTCAGTCATCATGTCGTCCAAACCATCAACCTGTTTGCTCGACCCTATTCCAATCAGACTCCTCAAAGAAGCCCTCCCCCTAATAATAGATTCCATCCATAACATAATAAATATGTCGTTAGAAAATGGCTGTACTTATTAATGAAACCAAATCAGACTGATCAAATAGATAAACTCAGTGCCTGTGTGAAGCACTTCAAAACCTGGATGACCTTGAATTACCTGCTCTTAAATCTGAAAAAACAGAGGTCATTGTCGTTGGTCCCAAAGGTCAAAGAGATTCTCTGTCAGACCAGATAATCTCACTCGACAATGTGAGTATAGCTTCTAGCCCTACTGTAAAAAATCTTGGAGTCCTATTTGATCAAAATCTCTCATTCACAGCCCATATAAACCTAGCTTGTAAAACCGCATACTTTCACCTGCGAAATATAACTAAAATTAGAAATATTTTACCTAAAAACGATGCTGAAAAACTCATCCATGCATTTGTTACTTCCAGACTTGATTACTGTAATTCTCTGCTCGCCGCCTGCCCCAAAAGTACTATAAGGAGCCTCCAGTTGGTCCAAAATGCAGCGGCCAGAGTCCTAACAGGAACTAAAAGAAGAGACCACATCGGTCCTGTACTAAAATATCTGCACTGGCTTCCTGTCGAGCTTAGAATCAAATTCAAAGTCCTCCTCCTGACATACAAAGCCCTAAACGGTATGGCCCCATCCTATCTGCAAGATGCTATTGTCCCGTACCAGCCAAACAGAGCACTCCGCTCTCAGAATGCAGGACTATTAGTGGTTCCTAGAGTGTCCAAAAGTACAGTGGGAGGGAGAGCATTCAGTTACCAAGCTCCTGTGCTATGGAATCAACTCCCTGCTGATGTTAAACAGGCCCCCACAGTCTCTGTATTTAAGACCAGGCTTAAAACCTTCCTCTTCGGTATAGACCAGGTTACATAGTGAGGGAGTTAGGGACATTAAAACCCGGGATAAGATAAGCTGCAGTAGGAGATAACTAGCTGGGGGAAGTATGGCAACCTGAGCACTATCCTCTGCTTCCTCCTATTTTCTCATCAGCAATGCTATTCACATGTTGTCCCCTGTCCCACTCCCCCTGTGGAGTGTAACTCTTTCAGATGCCCCGATGACAGCTGGACCCTCTCCTCCTCCCCGCCTGGCCCTCCTCCGCCCCCCTCCCTCCTCCTTGTCTGGCCGATTTTTCTTGTTTTGTCTGATTTTTCCTGTTGTTTGATTTTCCTGTTTGTTTTTGTGTGTATATCACGGTGGCTGAGTGGCAACACTCATGCCTCACAGCAAGAAGTTTTGGTTGGATCCCCGGGTCGCCCAGGCCTTTCTGTGTGGAGTTTTTCATGTTTCTCCCCGTGTCTGGATGGGTTTCCTCCGGGTACTCATCAACCAAAACATGAACGCCCTTCAAGTCAACGAACAATGAATCGAATTGAATTGAATTGAATTGAATCCGCTTTAGTCACAGTTCACTCCTGGTTTAGATCTGATTCATTAGACCTTGCAGAGCCATGGCATGGATCTGATTTAGTCCTGGCAAAGTATACCATGGTTTAATCCAGGGACGGGCAAACTTTTTGACACATGGGCCACGGTGGATTCTAAATTTTGACAGAGGGCCAGGCCAGAATATATATACTGTATATATTACATTAGAGATTTGGCCTGTAACATGTAGCAAAGCATGAATATGCAAGACTACACATTGTTTTCCAAATGCATTAATTAAATATGTAAATTGACTGCCAACCTCTGAACCGTAGCCGCCTGTTCCTGCGTTGACTGCTTGCTAGCATACCTGGCGTGCTTCGTACAAAGTGATGGCTGATATTGGACTCTTTGAAAACTGCGACAGTTTCTTGGCATAATAATAATAATAATACAGCCTTTGATCGGACTTCAGTGAAAAAATATTTTGTTGTCCACTCTGTATTAAACCCTTAACGTTCACTATCAACTTTTCTTTTCTTTTATAAGAATTCAGTTGTCCAGGTCTGATCCACAGCAAAAGACAAAGTTTAAATCTGTCAACTTGCTTGACAAATTGCTGCAGGAGTGAAGATGTTTCGCTGTTCATCCAAGCCGCTTCTTCAGTTCTGAAGAAGCGGCTTGGATGAATAATATAATTATGAGCAATATGTAATATAATTTGGTCACATTCTGCGGGCTGGATTAATGAGCGGTGTGGCCCCCGGGTCATAGTTTGCCCATGTCTGGTTTAATCTCTGCTCTGTTTTTTGGGAAGTCCTGTTTTATGCCACAAGTCAAGGACCTGGACTTAGCTGTGGCCTAAACCCTGGCTCTGTACTGGTTTAGTCACTAGTTTACTCCTGCTATAGAACTGTTGTTCTTCTCTGGTATGCTTTTATTTGTACAGTGAACACTGAATGCTTGTGAATAATCAGACCCATGAGCAGCGTGTCTTACCAGGCTGCTCTCCTATGACAGACCCCCCCTCGCAAGCGGGCCCGGATGTCCCAGGTCTGCACACACAGGTGCACTGAGTCCCTGTCACGAGAGGGGCCCCGTTGTTGTGACAGGGCCTACAGTGACAGGGGTCCTGCTCAGAGAGGAAGTGCTCCAGCGCCCGTCGGAGGTAGAGCTTCTTCAACCCAGAGCATGGCACCTCCTTCACCAACTCGTACAGGGGCCGCAACTGCACAGAAGGCGGAGTCAAAATGTAACCCATAGCAACAAGACACTGAGGGTAGGGGTAGTATTGCAGAACTGTATATTTTGTTGCTGTTATCAGAAACTGCATGCAAGTGTAATTCAACCAAGTACACCCATAGAGCCACTAAAGTGCCTAACATGACCAGAGAGATCGGATCAACAAACAGTTGAATCATGATCGAAACATTTAAAATCTTGAATGATCAGTTTAGGTCTTTTTAATGGGCTGAAATAATTTGTTGTCAAAGCTGGTCTCATCTGTTCATCAACCTTATTATAAAAAAAAACACTTAACTGCTTGTCTACATTTATATATTCAGCTCCAACTCTCCACTCCACCTCACTCAATCATAGAAGAAGTAACTACCATCACTGACTGCGTAGTGCTGTACCTTGGGCTCGATGAGCTCAGGGAAGTCCTGCACAGAAGCCGCCCAGTTGTCGTAATGCTCTCCGTTCTGCTCAGGATTCTCCAGATCCAGAACTGACAGGGCCCCAATCAGGGACACGTCTCCCCCAACTATGTTCACCTTGATGGGCATGCTGCTCCGCTGGAACCCTGCACATAATCACCCACAGGATGTTATACCAGTTGCCAGTCAAATAAAACTGACAATGTACAAATGTGTGAAACATGTTTGTTGTTCCATTTATACTAGATCAGTGGTTCTTAACCTGAGTTCGATCGAACCCTAGGGGTTCGACAGAGGTCAAGACACGCACCCGACTCATATGATTAGCGGACTGTGAGCGTCTCCAGACACTGGCCGTGTCCCAATTCAACAAATGCACCCTTTGCTGTGCCTATCGAAGTACCTGCCCAACTTAAATGAGCCGTTTGAACGGCATAAAAACATAAAACGACATAAAAACAAAGAAAAAGAAAATACTTTGCTGTGAAAATGACATGAGAGTGGCCAAGGTGAAGCCATGCGTTTCTGAACTGGTCTCTCAAAGGCAACAGCAGTCACAAGTCACAGCAAGTCACTGATTTGCAGTAAATATTCATTATTATTGTAGCCTGGTGGAAATTAGGTGATGGGTGTGTGTTAAAATGTAAACAATAATAAATAGCATAAATTATTGGAATACATAAAGTTAAAAATTTAAATCATTTCAGTGTGGTAGTATTAAAAAAGGTCATGTCTTTGTGAAAAGGTATGATTTGTTGTGAGTTCATGCATTGTACTGGTTTTATTCTTTGAACACAGTGATGTTAATGCACGATTTATTTTGTGCACCAGTAAAACATACATATGTCTTGAATTTGAAGAAAAAAAAAAAAGTATGGAAACTTAAGAAGATTTTGCTTCTAAACTAGTTATTGGTACTTACCTGTATTTCACTAATGACAACTTGGATCTGACATGAGGGCAGCCCATCTCATGTCTAACCCATTCAGAGACAGAAAATCCACTCACCATCTTTGGAGGCCAGCGCCTGTGTGAGCCGCTCACATGTCACTGTCACCTTCTTCCTGAACAGGCGCCGCTTTACTTTTCTCCAACACCTCTGATACTCGATATCTGTGGTACCTGCCAAACAGATGAGGAACAGCAAAGCAAAGTTACACTCAGAGCAAGGATTTACAGTAGTAAGACAGCTGATATGTATGACTCACCACTAAGCAAGGATTGGATTGTTCACTATAGGGAGATTAAATCTTATTTTTATTGCTGTTTTTTTGGCTGCCTTCATAGGTAAAGGGGGACACAAACATTAGCTGAGCCTGGTCTGGAATGATCTAAGCCTGAATTCCCATGGCGAGCTAGATACTGGGCAATAGGCCTGGATTTTCTGACCACACTTTAAAGCTAAGATTAAAACAAGAATCACCACTGCAGCAGATATATGTGTAAAGCATATATGTATAAAGCACAAAATCCAAGAGAAAAAACATAAAATATGATTTCTGTAGTTCTGTTCCAAGTAATTTTTGATAACTTAAATGCAAACTAGGCAAATTTTCTGTTTTCTGGTCAAAAACAGCTAAATCTAAGTCTGTGCTGCCTTCAGTGGCCTCTGCAATTTCCTGTGACATCACCGGGAACTGCCCTGAGTACAGCCAGGCTGCAGGGGTGGAGCCTGAAGTGTGGATACCTGTTAGACCAATCACACTAGTACCTCTACACCCGCCCCTCCTCCAGATACAGCCCAGTTTAGTAGCTCTATTTGAAATGTGATTGTGGTTTAGGTGTTTGGTTGCACAAAGTGCAACAAAGCGTCTTGGCTATCAGGGTATTCATCCATATCTGGCATAGTGTCACTCACTTGTAGACTCCATGGTGTGTCGGTCAAGCTGCAGCAAAGCACTGTATTGCCCCCCAAGAGACCCCTCAGACAGGTAGTGTGTCCCGTAGGTGTGCAGGACCCGGCTGTAGGCCGCGTAATCATAGGTGAGAGGGAGGGAGGCCAGAGCACGCCAAAACCCCTCCGAAAGAGTGAGGTATGCAGGGGCTGAATTTATGAAGTGTCCTAGCACCACACGGTTCTTCAGGATGATCAGCCTGTAGGCCTGTGCACAGTGACATTTAACAGGGCTGATTGTAAAGGTGTGCTCACTGGCTGCTGTAGCTGGTTGTATAGCTGAACTGTATGGGAAAAACATTATTGTATTTTTTCTGACAAGCATTGCGATTGTGATTAGGTTTGTGATTTATGTTCAAATAATAGGATTGCAGCCTTTGTGATTTGCTAATTGCGTCCATTCAAATTTAGATTTGATTGCGTTTAACCTTGCAACCCGAGCTGGTAGTCATGTGAATCAGTCAAGAATTTTGTGATGTCATATTGAATCTGGTGAATTGTGTATGTGAAGACACTATCCCGGGACAGGGCACCAGTTCACAAGCAGGAATACAATTAGATATGAACCAGGGGTTTAAGCAGTACTACAGTCAGTCTAAGCACCTCCTTGTGCTAGTACCTTGTTTTCGGACAGCTCGTGGTGGAAGGTCTGTTTGTAGTTGGTGAACAGAGCGTTGGTCTGGACGTGCTTCATGTAGGACCAGGACGACTCGTAGGACTCATCGCTCTCTTCATTGTTTACTGCCACCTGGACACACATATTGATATATCCACACATCAAAATAATTCAACAAAATGAGTACCTAAGCCTGGAATTCTATCCACATCTGCCACTATATTGATTAATCAATGTTGGGCACTAGGATAATATGCTAGTCTTCATGGAACGGCAGTCATTTACACAGAAAGGCTTCAATAAGGTGTCTGTCAATAACTTTTTCTCTATTTTTAGTGTATTGTTTTTGTTAATGTTACTGGTTGTATTGTTTATGGCTTTTTAATCCTTTGTAAAGTGCCGTGGACTGTCAAGAAACATACTAATAAATAAATGAATTATTATTATTAACAATAGACTAATAAGTAAAAATACAAATAATCATTACTACAAACTTTACACCTAACTTTATGATATGTATCAAAGCTCATAAAAGTGTATAATATGTATGAGGATGCAGTTAGAGGTGTGGTTCGACCCCTCACCTGCAGGTTGTAGGTGAGCACATTTTGGGGCAGTCTGTAGTGTGTACCTCCCTGTGCAGTGTACACTTTTCTGCACTGTCCTCCGAAGCTCCGTGTGTTTATCACAGAGGCCTTCATCTCTTTGGTCAGGGTGTTGTACCTGCCATAAAACATACAGGACGTGAGGGCAACATCAGCAGGGTTAGGGAGGGCAGAGGATTGTGTTGAATTACTCAAATGAATCAGTGTAACTACAACTCTGCATAAGCTAATAATGAGGGAAAGCTGACTTAACAGACCAACTTAAAAGTTGATTTAAAGTTAATATTTCTTCTTGTCATTCATTTGTCTCTCATTCAAACCAGACAGAGGCTAAGTGGGTGGGTAAAGTGTGTTTGAACATAGAGCACTGACCCTCTGCCAGTGAGATCTGAGTTGGGTGGGGTTTTCTGGGTGTCACAGGAGTAGTAGCTGCTCTCACAGCGAGCCTCGTCCAGCCCATCCTCACAGTCCTGGTCTCCGTTACACAGCAGGGTGGTGCTAATGCACTGGCCTAAAATACAAAAATGCAATCATTGAGTTAAAATTAATGGTGCCATTTCAGTGTGTGTGTAGTAGCTCAGTCAGTACCTGAGGAGCAGCGGAAACGCCCTCCACATCCATCCTGTAGGGGGCATTGTTTGTGAGAAGAGCAGGGCTGGACATCGAAGGATGCCCCAGAGCACAGAGCACCTCCGAACTGAGCAAACACCTGGATGCGACGGATGCGCACCTACACCACACAAATACTCTGTCATAAACGGTATGTAGGGGTTTTCTACAACTTACCAGAAAATATTATCAGGCCCACATAACAGATCATATAATAAATCATGTCTCTAAATGCCTTTGATTATGCTTCTATAGAATACATATGGTGCATTGACTCTTAACAAGGTGACAAATGACATCCGCCTGAACACTGATGCAGGCAAAGTCTCAGTGTTGATCCTGTTAGATCTGAGTGCTGCTTTTGACTCTGTGGATCATGGGATCCTCTTACAGAGACTAGAGGACTGGGTGAGCATCTCTGGTACTGCACTAAACTGGTTCAAGTCCTATTTAGAAAACAGAGAGTTCTTTGGTGAAATCAGAAAATGTGTCTCAGATAAAATGTCCCTGACCTGTGGGGTGCCCCAGGGGTCAATCCTGGGACCCCTGCTGTTCAATCTCTACATGCTGCCATTAGGCCAGTTAATACACAGCAACAATGTGTCTTACCACAACTATGCAGATGACACTCAGATCTATGTCTCACTGGCAGCAGGTGAATATGGACCAGTGGATTCACTCACTGCATCAACAGATCAGTGTGTGGAGGAAAAACAACTTTCTCAGACAAAAAACTCAGACTGAAGTCATAGTCTTTGGCCCATAGAAACAAAGGTAAAGTGTTAGCAGTCACCTCCAGTTTCTGTCTCTAAAATGGACTCTCTAATGGACTCAGACGTGAACTTTAAAAGCCACATCAAATCAATAACATCTGCAGCTTTTTACCATCTAAAAACATTGCAAAAAAACAGACTTAGAGAGACTCCATGCATTTGTCTCCAGTAGGTTAGACTACTGTAACGGCCTGCTCACTGGCCTCTCCAAACGAGCCTTAACACAGCTGCAGTACATCCAGAACACTGCTGCTCAGGTCCTGACTAGAAATAGTAAGTATAAGTACATAAGTCCTGTGCTCAGGCCTCTGCACTTCGCAAGGCAGTTGAAGCACTGGCAAGCAGAATATGTTCAGAAGGCAGTTTAATTTAATTGCTTTAACACAATCCTCATTGACACAACTAAAGTGTGTATGGAGCTAATAATAACTTAGTACCTTAGTACTGGAGCAAGGGTCACACTCTGACCACGGCCCATAGTCAGACCAGCGGCAGTTAACAGGCTGCTCACCTCTGTAAGTCAAAAGCATTTGGACATTAGAAAACATAAATCATGTTACTGAGCTGCACAAATGAACTGCTACTGTACATGAGTTGCTTGAATTGAAAGATAATCTTGGGTAGTTTTAACTAATTTCAGTTGACTGCATAGTTGTCTGAAGATTTTGAACTTGAACTAAGGACAAATACTGTGAAAGAGCAGAAAATCTGTATTTTACTGTGAATGTTCATATGCATGAAAAATGTACGCAAGAGTGGCTCAGGGGACTGAAGGCCTTACTGGCATGAAAATGAATTCAAATAATTTTAGCTAATGTACTGTCTATAGACATTTTTGAATGTATGCAAACAGATGTGTGTCATACCGAGCAGGTGAGAGAAGGAAGAGCCACACGGATAGGACTGCTGCAGAGTCCAACTGTCAAAATCATGGCACCAAAACACGCAACAATGAATAGAGAGTGACATAATGCATTAAATAAGTGTTAGGCTAGAATGGATTACACATACATAAAAATAGCATAGTGTGTGTATTGTATATTTCATCTTCAACATATAAAGCAAAGACCAAACACTGCACTAGCCTGTTCATGAGTATTTTATTTTTTACTTCACTGGAAGTAAAAGAAAAAATTACTTTTAGTTGAGCTGAAGATCTTATTTTTTTTGTAAACAAATCAACATACGAGTATGACTTTAGCAGCTCCATCCTCTTGACCCTAATTGCTGTAAATATTTAAGTAGCATTTTAAAAATGGTTTACTCTGTGGCATTTATTACAATTTGAGCCTATTTTAACAGTTAAATGAGTAATACTTACAGGTAAACATACTTTGAGTAAAATGAATTATTGCAAAGTCATAAAGCCTTTTTAACAATCCCTAAGTGCTGATGTATAATAAAAAATACTGGATTTGTTCCTACCTTCATCTTGTTTATTCCTACTGACGTGGGTTTGCTACATTGCTCTTATAAACTCCAGCTGAGCCAGTATTTCACAAGCACAGTGTCCCAGGACTTTTGGGTCTTTCCTCACCCACATGCAGGCTCTGCGTCAGGAACAGGGCCTCCCATTATTGCCTCTAGCTCAGACAAATTCACAGTATTGTGCAACAGCAGAGCAGGCTTAGGCCAACAAGCACTATGACAAACATGGTGTTCTGCTGACACAAGAGAGAAAAAACAAACAAAACATTTGCATGGAGGCCACCAGTTGGAGGATTGAGTAATTTGTGTGTTTTTTTTGTGTGTTTTTTTTCTCCGATGAGTCACAGGGTACACAAAACTTTAGAGCTTTTCTTTATCAGACATCAAAGAATATGGACTGCATGTCCCTTTGCTGATCATGGGTTGACTAGAGAGGGCAACTGAGAAGCCACAGTCCTATTCTAGCAAGTCAAAAATAAAGTCATCAAATAATGTGTAAATACCAATTTTCTAATTTTGGATAAGAATGGACCATACAGTCTGCGATGGGCAGAGTAGTGAAACCGCTCAAGTAAGAATAGGTCTACAGTTACCACAAAATACTATTAAAAGTGCAAAGCGGTGGTCCAAGAAATGACTCTAGAAAGAGTAAAAATGTTTGCTCAAGTTGCTTGTGAAGGTAACTATCTAGACATCTAAATTGACGTTATTATAACTGAAAGTGAAAAACATTTAGATCCACCACCTGCTTGTCTCCGGGTCTACTCTGTCTTAAACTAAAGCAAAAGTGATTTTTTTTTTTTTTTTTATAATCTCGTCTGTGAAGTTAGACGAGTGTGCAGTAACATTGCACTCTTACATCCCACTACAACTAAAACATATTTTGTGAATCATTTCTCCTAAAAGCATTATTACTCATTACTAACCCTCAGCAAAAGTAAACGTGTACAGTAAACACTAGTGATGGTGAGATGAAGCCTCATGAGGCATTGAACCACTTGAGCCAATTGGTTGGAGAAAGAGTCCATTTCTCTTTCTTCTTCATGTGTGAAACCACCTACGGGCCAAGTGTATAATCACAGGCAGCTGTATCTGAACCACTGAATGTGTGAGGCATTGAATTTTTGTGTTATGTCTGTTGGGAGTAACTATGAATTACAAAAAATGTATGCCACTGTACATATATTATCACATATGTGTATAACACACTTTGTATGTCTTCTGTGTGTGTAAATTTTCCCAAAATGGTAATATCATAATAAGCTGTTAAGCTGTTTTTCTTCAAATGGCAAGGGACAGTGAAAGTGCTTGTGGAACTAGGAAAAGGGCACAGATTATAAGTGATGGGCGAATGGAGCCTCGTGAAGCATCGACACCTCAGTCGCAATATTGTCTCAAATGGTTGGACGTGTCTTGGACGTGTCGTGTTGGACGAGGCCTTGGAGAAACACTGACCTCTAGTGGACAGACAAACCAGCGCACGATCCATGATTTTGGAACCCAAAACTCTATTTTCTATTTTATTAGAAGTCATAAATAGTATATATTCTATTTTGAACATTTAAAAAAGAAGTACAACAATTTATATATCACATGTTTTTATTAAGAAATAGAAGTTTTTTCCACAGTTGAAGGCTTTAGTCTACATCTTCTTTGGCTCACTAACTCACCAGCTTTGGAAAAAAATTATCTCAAATGGAACAGAGGATGCCGGTATACAAATATATTTTTGAGCCAGTCTCCACAGATTAGGATATTGTATTTTATGTGATTCTGTTGGGAAAAATAACTAATAATTATTGTATTAGTGCTCATGAGAAGATGAGGACTTAATTACAGCTGTGAGACGCAGATATATGTTCAGGACATGTACAACATATTCTACATCTATCTATAAATCTAATCAAATAACTAAGCGGAGCAATGACTTATTGATAGCCATGTACTGACTTATGACTGGTCACCCTGGTTAAACTAACAAACTATGTGTCAGCAATCGGAGCAAGAGACAACAAGGATGCTCGTCACAGTCTGGTAAGATCGTGCAACGTGCCAAGAGGCCTGCCTGGCCTGTGCACCATCGAAGAGAAGGAGAAGGCTGTGGTTGAACTTCACCCTGAGTCCTGAGTTCAATCATGCTGGCATATTCCCGTGTCTCTCAACAGCAGCCTGTGCATTGGATGGGCTGCAAAATGCAACTTCTTTGGAATGTGGATCCAGTATAGATGCCAACGACAGGGAGGTGACCAAGCTACTCATTTTCTCTTTTAGATTATTTTTTAGGTGGATGGCTAGTGTAGCTCCAACACCATCATGCATTTGGGTACACTCAACAGTAATTACATGAGTGAACATTTTTGTAATGGGTATGATTTTAGACCCCGATATTCTGGTCTCCCCAGACAGCTCCACTATTCTTTTGTTGAATGGCCTCAACACCTTTAAGCACTGGTTTATTGTATCATAATCCTCAGCGCTAAATGATGTTAAGGTGGTTGTTGATGTCAGAGATACAAGGGCAGGGTCTAGTGGTTCCCTCTGCTCATACATCCTTTGAAACATGGAAAAGGTGCTATTCCACCTGGTTTCTACCTCCTGGACCACCTTTACCTGTGGCATGCCCATGTTGGATTGAGTGATAGCTTCTCCTTTGCTGTACAGCTTGATTTAAAGTGGCCAACAATTTTTCGAGCTTTGCTGCACATTGTATCCAGGTCGGACTTTGGGAAATAGATTTTTTTTTTACAACAAGATACAACAAGTGAGCAAAACAATGAATATTTAGAATTGATAAATGATTAACACTTTCCACAGTGTTGCAGGCCCCATCAGTAACCATGGCACACACTTTATCTGCTATTCCCCACTCGGCCATCATTGTCGATGCTACTTCTACAATATAAGCTGCTGTGTGGGTCACGGGAAAGTACTGTACCCCTAAAAGTACAGTTGATAATTCAAGATCATCAGAAAGATAATGACAGGTCACACCCAGGTATGCATCCGTATTTCTGGACGTCCACATGTCTGCTGTCGAACTGACAGCAGAAGCTTTCTTTAAATCTTCTTCGGCCTTCTTTTTTGTTTTGTTGGTAGTGTTCTTCCACCATTGTTTTTACAGTTTTGTGGCATGGACCTTTGTACAGAGGATCCAATATTTTCATCAGGTTGGTGAACCCCTCCCCTTCAGCCATAGAAAACGGTTGGCCATCTTTAATAATCATGTCAACAATGGCCTCATCTAACATCTTCTTTTTGGACACTGTAAAAGAAGTGTGTTCACATGAGAAGGCTATACTTACTTAATATGTAGCCTTTATATAAAAAAAACAAAAAACAGTCACATAAATTATGGGAATATAATTGAAATAAATATATAACTTATTGTCAGGATAATGGCCCCTGTGGCCAGGGCCTGTGGTGGACTGCTGGCTCTGGTCAGGATTGTGCCTGGCACGCAGGTGTCTCAGCATGATGATGATGATGATGATGATGAAGTATTGTTAGGGTAAGACAATACTTGTGTGCAGAGCATACACCGTACCTAACAACATCAAAAACAACAACAATAAAACAAGAAAATAGGTTACCTGGGGCGGTTTGCAGCCGAGTGTGAAGCGGCTGGGATGAGAATCAGCTCCTCCAAATCCGAGGCCATGGTTCTCGACCGGAAAAAGGTCTCTGCCTCAAGTGGAGGAGTTCAAGTATCTCGGGGTCTTGTTCACGAGTGAGGGAAGGATGGAGCGTGAGATTGACAGGCGGATCGGTGCAGCGTCTGCAGTGATGCGGTCGCTGTATCGGTCCGTTGTAGTGAAGAAGGAGCTGACCTATGATCATGAGCTCTGGGTAATGACCGAAAGGACAAGATCGCGGATACAAGCGGCCGAAATGGGTTTCCTCCGCAGAGTAGCCGGGCGCACCCGGCTACTCTGCGAGCTCCTCACCCTCTCCTAGGGTGAGGAGCTCGGTCACACGGGAGGAGCTCGGAGTAGAGCAGCTGCTCCTACACGCTGAGAGGAACCAGCTGAGGTGGCTCGGGCATCTGCTCAGGATGCCTCCTGGACGCCTCCCTAGGGAGGTGTCCTGGGCATGTCCCACCGGGAGGAGGCCCCGGGGAAGACCCAGGACACGCTGGAGGGACTATGTCTCTCGGTTGGCCTGGGAACGCCTTGGGGTCCCACCGGAGGAGCTGGAGGACGTGTCTGGGGTGAGGGAAGTTTGGGAGTCCCTGCTTAGACTGCTGCCCCCGCGACCCGGCCCCGGATAAGCGGAAGAAAATGGATGGATGGATGTTACCTTCTTAGGTGGAATTAGATCAAAGTGATCCCAAACCATGAATCACTTTTTTCCACTTGTAGATGCCATCAAAAATGGAACAATTCAATTCAATTCAATTCAATTTATTTGTAGTCATTGTCACAGAAGAACAACAAAATTGCGTTTGGAGCATCCCATAAAAGTAGGAGCTCCGGGCCGCTGCGTCTGTGAGCGCCGCCATCATTCAAATCCGAAAAGTCGCCAGAAGTCACCAAAATCATCATTAATGTCACACAATACTCCTCACTACCCAACATTTTTAAGAACTATTGCTGCATCTTATATACTGTAGCAGTTTAGCGCTTGTCAAAACACAAAGTGCGCTGAACACTCTGAAGCTCTGAACCAATCGCAGAGTGGAACATTTGCTTCGATACACTGAAGCGATTGACACGCAGAGCGAAGCAGTAGGGGGAGGGACCAACACTTCGACACTTTGGTCACGTGAGCGGCTGCTGCGAGACAAGGGCCGTGTCCCAATTTGCCAAAATGGCCTTAGGCCGTGTCTCAATTCACCAAATGCACCTTTTGAAGGGTCCCTTCGAAGTACTCTTCAAAGTGTAGTTTTAAGGTTCCGGTCGAGAATCTGCCCTCCTCAGTGTAGTCTCCATCTTGCTGAAGTGGGACAGGCCCACACCACGGACCGCACTTCCACCGCTGTCTTTGAATGTACGATACGTACATTATGTACATTATTTTTAATGATTTATTATTTAATAGAAGAAAAGTCAAGATGTCGTCGTCACAGCCGTTTCTTTCTGTTTAGATTGAATGTCAATAGGTAAATATAAGTTTCAAGGTGATTTTTTTCTCAATTGTAGCTACTTCATAACTTAAACAAAATAAACCTTGTGAAAACGTAATAACAGAGACAGAGGTAACAATATCATTTTCACATTCATAGTCTATAAACCAGAGACACTGATTAGTTGTACATATAGTGGGATATTGCAGTTTAACATTCGATATTTTGGCCAGTGGCTACACCACTTTAATAACAGTAGAGGGCGCTGTTTCCCTTCTATGCTGTGCCAGTTCTTTTCATCTTATTATTGTAAAGTATTTTCTAGCAGTGCAGCGCTACATCAAACTAGTATCTTGATTTACGAACACGAAGGTAAATGACACATGCCCACCAGGGGGCGCAGATGTATGGAATGTACCGGAACACATGAAGATTTTGTGCACGTCTCAGGACTCTCTTCTGTCCTTTTCTCAGTCCGTTGCTTCATTGTTCACATTACCTGTGTGCAACTCATTAAACTCTTCTGACTTTATGTTTCAGTCTCTTGGTCTTTGACACAATAGAAACAAACATTCTTACATTATTCTTATTGCAATAATAATTTCTAATGATAATAATGTCTCTTATTGTCTAGCAATAACTGCACATTCCTTTATTCCATGTAACTCCTTTTTAATCATCAAACACACTGTACAGATCTTTATTCAGATTTAACAGTTTCATGTTGCTCTGTTGTAGATGAGGTAAACCAGTACGAACATTTGAACGTGTATTGCGCAGTGGACTCCATTTTCTTCTGTTTCTTGCGTAGTCGCGGTGCATGATGGGATATAGAAGTGCGTGAAGTGTGCACGGATGCACGCTTCGGTTACGTCCGATCTCCATGGAAACGGTGGAAAGGGAAGAGCAGGTTTGTCGGGCGCATTCAGTAGGGTGCGTTGAAATGGGACAGCCCTTGTCACGCCGGAAATTACGTAACTGTCCTTCGAACCGCCCTTCCAATGGTGATTCTAAGGCCAGGTGGGCGAATTGGGACACGGCCATTCAGTAGGGTGCATTGAAATGGGACAGCCCTTGTCGCGCCAGAAATTACGTAACTGCCCTTCAACGCACACTTCCAATCGTGATCCTAAGGCCATTTTGGCGATTGAGGCACGGCTATGCATTCATCGTTGCAGACTGTTTTCACGAAGTTGCGAAGCGCGCGTCGTGGTCCCGTTGCACCGTACACAGACTCCTGTATCCTAGCAACCCATGCCGTAGGCATGCATATTTGTTCTTGCTAGCATGTCAGCGCGAAGCGCTCATGTCCCCAAACACACTCCTGGCATCGAGCCCTATCCAAGCCCCCATGGGCCATACTTATTACTGCTAAAATGAATGGAAGTCAATGGGAGGTCAATGGCGGACCCTGACGTCATGGCGAATGATGGGCGCGTCAGTGCCCGTCATTCGCCATTGACCCCACGGTGACATGGGGAAAGTCGAGAGCGTTCAAAAAGCATATAATATGTGTCATGATCCGCACTGTCCGCTCCTGGTTTTCCTCCCTGTGTGCTCTTCCCCCTCCCTCACCTGCCTGTACCTGGAGCTGGGTGGAGCTCTCGGCTCCTCCCGCGCGCACCTGCTCTCCATCTGGCTAATCACCACACCTGTCTGTGCTGTGTTTGTCGTCCTCACTTGTTCCTGTCGTACCTGCGTTCCTGTCATCCCTGTGTTCCTGTCGTGCTCCGGCCCTGGATGTCTCCTGCCCGCTCTGCCCTACGCCCGTCTGGTCTGCCTGTCGTCCTGTGGTCCCTACATGTCCCCGGTCCCTGTGTTGCCTGTGTTCCTGCTCACCTGCTCACCTCCAGATCACCCGCTGTTCGTACTTTGTTCCATTTTTACAATAAATACTGTAAATCTGCCCCGAGTCTGCATTCCTTGGTCCGCTACACACACCCGTTATATGACAATATGTCATTGTAATGTTATTGGATATATTGTTTTTGCTAAAAATATTATTATTATTACTATTTCTTCTTCTTCTTCTGCTCTTTGAGCAGGAATTTGACCCCCTGAACATATTCAAAAACTCACCAAATTTTGCTCAAAATTCAGGTCTGGCGAAAAAAATATTTTTTATGTGTTGCATCATTCGGCATGAAAAAATGGCGTGACAGCGCCCCCTGCAAAAGTCAATACATAGCATCAATGGGAGACGTCCCAATGTCAACTTTGTCATAGTCATGAAATTCGGTACATGCATTCTTCAAGCAGTAGGTGGCGGTAATGCTCCTTTAAGATGGTTGCCAACCGCCATAAAGTAACACGGGAGAACGGAGAGGATGGCGGCGTCATCGGCTGGTCAGAAAAGTGTGGGAAATTCAAAACTGATTGATCACCCTTCGTTGTCGGCGGTTGAACAGAACTGTTCCGTGAGTGGGTCTGAGGTTGGCAGTTGGGCAGATCTCCTAGAGTTGGGGGAGGATGATGATGTTAGCATGGAGCAAAGTGAGCAGGGGGAGGACAACAGGCTTGCAAAGAATTGCAAGCGAGTTAGAAATAACACTAGTGATAGTGAAGCTGACCTTCCTACTATAACCGAGACAGAAAATAGACCGTATGATTGTAATTTTGAGATTCAATGGGAAAAACCAGGCTAGTGTTAAGAAGCTTAGCCCGTTTATTTTGACCACTGACTTGAGCAGCAAGCTGGGTGGTATCATATTGGCAAAAGTTCTTGCAGATGGAAATCTTCTGGTGCACTGTGCCAATGAAAGGCAGCTTAAAAAAGCGCTGGATCTAAAACAGCTGGGAAAGCTTAAAGTGGATAGTGTGGGAAAAGTGGGTGCCCAAAGAGCTAGCGGATGCTAGGGAGTTATCACGGGAGTACCTGCTGTTGTAAAAATGGATGATCTTAAAAACAAGATGAAAGGAGCCAAGATTACCTGCTTAGAGAGGATGAAGGCCACAAGAGAAGGAGTGAAAGTAGATAGTGAAAGTATCCTGATGCATTTTGAGGAAGAAATCCTTCCTAAAAAAGTATTTCTTGGATTTATTTGTTTCCCAGTGAGAGCGTATGTCCCAAAACCATTGAGGTGCTATAACTGCCAAAGGTTTGGACACGTGGCGAAAAACTGTAAAGATAAGAGAAGGTGTGCGCGCTGTGGGGGGGATCATGAGTATGGCAAGTGTGGAACAGGGGTCCAACCAAAGTGCTGCAGTTGTGATGGAGCACATAGCATGGCATATGCTGGATGTGAGATGATGAAGCGAGAGAAAAATATTCAAAAAGTGAGAGTGGAGAGGAAAATTTCATATGCAGAGGCAGTGAAGGTTACCAGAGAAACTGGGATGAACAGCATGGTAAGGGATCAGAGGGAGGCTGAGGCCCAGAGGGTACCCCAGATGAACCCTAATGTTCTTGTGATTGATAAAAAGGCATTGGTTACTTTCATTGCTGGTGCAATAAATACCACAGCTGGTGTGCAATGAAAAAATGAAAAAATGCAGTTGATCATAAAGGCAGCAGTTAATCATTTGGGACTTGGAGGACTGACATGGGAAGAGTTGAGGGATAACCTTAATCATCAGTCGAGTCAGGAAACATGATGTTTATTCTCCCAGTCATGGTTTTCCTCCTTCAGTGGAACGCTAGAAGTTTACTGGCCAATGGCCAGGAATTTAAGCATTTCATCAAAGAACTAACTGTTAAGCCTGATGTTATTTGTGTACAGGAAACATGGTTCAAGCCCTGATTGGATTTTGTGAGTTATGGTTATTATGGCATAAGGAAGGACAGAGATCATGGAGGTGGCGGGGGCTGTGCTACATTTGTTAAGCAAGATATCCCATACAGACTATTAGGGAAAGGCGATAACTTGGAATATATTGCAGTGGAAATTTGGAACGGAAATGAACCAACAGGGATAATTAATTTTTATAACCCATGTCTCAGATTACAGCTACAACATCTTCTTAGTGTTGAAGGCCAAGATCGTTATATGGTCTGGAGATTTCAATGCCCATAGCACAGTGTGGGAGGGCCTGCATACAGACACCAATGGCAGTGTGATTGAGGATTTAATGGGTGAGTGTGAGCTTGTATGTATGAATGATGGAAGGGGAACTTGGTATAATGTTGTAAATGGCACAGAGTCCATATTGGATTTGACTTTAATGTCTAATGTTCTTGCAGGAGTAAGCCAGTGGACCGTCAGAACAGATACTACTCTTGGGAGTGACCACTACCCCGTCTTTTGTTCAGTCGGGGACAAGGTACATGTAACACACAGTAACAGGACTAGTAAATGGATCTTTCGCAGGGCAGACTGGGAAAAGTTTCAGAGGCTTTGTGAAGAATCTATGGGTTGCATAGATGAATCTAATAGCATAGACCTTATGAATAATCAGCTAACTGAGGCGATGTTAGAAGCAGCTCGGTCCTCTATCCCCGTGAGTAAAAATAAACCTTGTAGAGTATTGGTTCCTTGCTGGACAAGTGAATGCCAACAGGCAATAAAGGATCATAATAAAGCCTTTAGACTGCTTAAAAAGACGCTAAATATGCAAAACCTAATACAATTCCGGAGGGCTGAGGCGCTGGTCAAAAGGACAGTTAAACAGGCGAAGCGAGGGAGCTGGAGAACTTTCTGTTCAAAAATAGGGAGAACTACACCAGTGGGTGACGTGTGGGGAATGGTTAAGAAGATGGGTGGAGACAGACAGGAGTGGGACTACCCTGTTTTAACTTCAGTGGAGGGAGCGGCAGTGTCAGACCAACAAAAGGCTGAGATTATTGCTAAAAGTTTTGCAGCGGTCCACAGTTCTGACAATTTATCAGAGATGGCAAAAGCAAGATTAGAGCAGACCAAAGCACAAAATCTAGAAGCACTAAAGAGGAAGTCTACCTCAGGTCATAATTTGGACTCTTTATTTGCTGTGGAGGAAATGAAGAGGGCACTAAGGACAACAAAGGCAACTGCTCCTGGGAAAGATGAAATCTGCTACTCAGTGTTGAAGAATCTTGGTAGGGAGGGTCTCAAAAAGCTGCTATGTCTCATCAATCGAATATGGATCCAGGGGGAACTCCCCACCAATTGGAAGGAGGCAGTTATAGTCCTAATAAGAAAGCCAGGAAAAGATCCTTCCAAACCAGCTAGTTATAGACCTATTGCCCTCACTTCAAACCTGTGTAAACTTATAGAGCGAATGATAACTGTAAGATTGACTTTTGATTTGGAGAAACAAAGAATGCTAGCCAAATTTCAAAGTGGTTTCACGAAGGCAAGAAACACAACAGATGCAGTTGTACGGCTTGAAAATGTCATTAGAAAAGCCCAGGTAAATAAGGAATCAGTTCTAGCTGTCTTCTTTGACACTGAGAAAGTGTATGAAGGAGGGAGGGCCTGTTAATTAAACTTCATAAGCTGGAAATAGGTGCCAGGGCCTTCAACTGGATCAAAGACTTCCTCTTTGGTAGGAAAATCCAGGTTCGAATAGGAACAACTTTTTCGAGTCAGTACACAGTGGACAATGGGACACCGCAAGGCAGTGCAATTAGTCCGTTGCTTTTTGTTATTATGATTAACGATGTGTTCACTGCAGTTCCTGAGGGGATTGGCAGGTCACTCTTTGTAGATGATGGCGCGCTGTGGAAGAGAGGCAGGTGTATCGAGCACATTGTTAGTAAGGTCCATAAATGTTGTGGTTGAGTGGGGTTTCAATTGGGGATTCAGATTTTAAGTAGAAAAGACAAAGCTGATGTTCTTTACCAAGAGGAAAGTAAGTGAGGCCTTAAACTTAAGCTGTACAATGAGGAAATTGAGAGAGTCAGCTCATTTAAATTTTTAGGGGTTGTATTTGACTCACATCTGACGTGGAAGGCCCACATTGACAAAACTGAAACTAAATGTAAAAGGTGAGGTGAGGTGGGGAGCTAGTTGCTCAGCGTTAAGAAGACTTTATCGAACCCTCATAAAATCTGTGTTTGACTATGGATGTGTGGTGTATGGATCAGCTGCTTCCTCGGTGTTGAAACGATTGGATGTACTCCAGGCACAAGCTTTGAGAGTGTGCTGTGGGGCTTTTAAAACCTCTCCTGTTAATGCTCTGCAAGTTGAGATGGGGGAGATGCCTCTTGACCTGAGGAGGAAGCAAATATCTGCTAACTACTGGATTCATCTCAGGAGTCATGGTGAATCTCACCCTACCAAGGAAGTGCTTTTAGACTGCTGGGAATACAGAAAATGTCAGAGGGATCATTTTGGAAAGGTGGGAAACCTTGTGGCTAAGGAGTGTTGTGTCTTTGATTTTAAACATATGCCCTGCTCTAGTGTTTCCTGCTGTGCCTCCCTGGTTACTGGTCTCCCCAGTTGTTGATTGGTGCCTTCTTGGCCTGAAGAGGGAGACAAAAGGGAAAGTTGATGTGGTTGCAGCATTTCACTTTCACATTCAGGAGTGGTACAATAGCTTTACCCAAATATTCACAGATGGAACAAAAAACCCAGATACAGATGTGACAGGCTTTGGAGTAGCTGTCCCTTCCAAAAACATTGGGATTAACAGGCGGACCTCAGATGCCCTGGGAGTTTACACTGTGGAGATGGTTGCTGTGTTGGTGGGACTAAAGTGGGTAGAGATGGCGAAGGTGAAACAGGTGCTAGTGTGCTCTTACTCCTATTCAGTTCTTTCTAGTATTCAGTCTCTTCAGTCAAATACTAGACCAGACATATTGTTTGATATATTGACGTGTATAACCAGACTTAATCATCGTAGATGTCTTGTTAAGTTTTTATGAGTGCCTGCTCACGTAGGTATTGGAGGAAATGAAAAAGTAGATAAACTGGCTAAAGGATCCCTAAGCAAAATGAGTATTGAGATGACTGTCAAGAGCAGCAAATTGGAGGCAAAGAGTCTGATCTGGAGACAGATCACTAAAGAGTGGCAGAGGCATTGGGATACTGGAGTAAAGGGCAGACATCTGTATCAAATTAAAAAAGAGGTGACAGGGCTCAGTGTGCAAGGGGGGTGCAGGAGGGATGAAATGGTGATCACAAGACTGAGGCTGAGACATTGTGCGCTTAACGGGACATTACACATGATAGGGAAGCACGGGACTGGGCTGTGAGGTGTGTCAAGAAGAGGAAGAGACAGTGGAGCATGTATTTTTAAGGTGTAGGGCAGTGGTCGGCAACGTCTGGCCCGCGGGAAAATGTTGGCCCTTTGCCAATTTTTTTTGGCCCGCCAGAGGATTTTGGACTTTTTCCCGGCATTGATTCTTTAATACTGTCATGATCCGCTCCGTCTGCTCCACGATTTTCCTCCTGTCCTGCTCCTTCCCTCCCTCACCTGCTGAGCTGGGCTGAGCTCCTGGCTCCTCCTGCGCGCACCTGCAGCTCATCAGCGCAATCACCACCACCTGCTGTGTATAAGAGGAGCCAGGACCAGACACTCAGGGCGAGATCATCTGCGTTTCTACACCCTGTTCAGTGCCGGTTCATCTTCGTTTCAGCCTCATCCCGTTCGGTGCCGGATCGTATGTGCGTCTCCACCCAGCTTGCTGGACCGTCTCAGCTCCAGCGTTCCCGGCTCAGCTCCGACCCTGCTTCCACCCTGCTTCCCAGCCCTGGTACTGTCTGTTTTATCTCTGCATTCCGCGACCCCGGACCCTGGTTAGCACTCTGCGTCCTGCCCTGGTGCTGCCCGCATCGTCATCTCCGCTGCGCTCCACGTTCCGCTCCTGGATCCTGGCCCGTGCCTCACCTCCTGCTCACCGCCGGATCAACCCTCGAACTGCACCATTTGTCATTTCTTTAATAAATACTGTAAATATTCCCCGAGTCTGCATCCTTTGGTCCGCTACACCCACCGTTACGACAAATACCAAGTTATGTGGGCACTGCTACGGGCATTCCTCTGCCCATGATGTGCACGTAACACAACATTAAAAGCAAACAATGAACTGGTGTGTACATACACCTTCACCAGTCAAAATCGTGGCTGTTTTTGGACATCTGGTGAGGCAAGTGTGCAGACTGCGCGCAGCTCAAGGAATGTGCACCAGTTACACTATAGCCTTCCTGCACTTCTGTGGTTAGTTATTCAAAATTCCCTATTTTATTAAAATAAATCACTTAATCACAAAACTGTCAAAATACTCAGTTTGAAGATTTCTTTTAACCGGGGTGGGGACTTGCTTTTTGTCCACATGTCAGGTTTTATTGTTCCCGACCTTTGCTCATGTTTGACACAACATAAATCCACTTCACGATCCTTGCTGCACTTGGCATCATCCAAGTCCTACAGCTCTCCCACAGTCGTGCGTAAAGGTGCAGGTCATTACGGCACCAAATGCGGAGTAAGGAAGCCGTTAGTGCGGAATTACGCACGACTAAAAGCCTGTCGTAGTTTAACCTTCGAGGCAGAGCTAAATCGCAGTGATGGTCACAAGAAGACAGCGTGAGAAAAGAATTTTGATGGAGAGATTTGACGATAAGCAATAATTACGCAGCTTCCTGGTTCAAGTAACCGTCTTAGAAAGATTTTATCCTTGTTTAACATTTTAACCACAAAAGTATTAGTTTCAATTAATATCATGAGACAAAGACCTGAATAAATGAGGTGAAAACTTAAAGTGAAAAGTTTTTCATAGCTCTACCCGATACTGTGCGCCTTTAGTATCCATATTACCATGTTCAACAAAGGCATAATTCTTACCAAAACCACAATAAAAGGAGCAAAAGCTTTTGCCCAAGGATTTTTTAATTGGCTGTTTTAGGTGAGTTAAAATGGATGTAATTCGTATTTATGTATTTATAAATATATATAAGCCAATACCTTTACCATCTGGCCCGTATGGAAGCCCGTTTCCGCCATGGAAAAAAAAATAAAAGCCCCACAGAAAGTCGAAATTACGAGTTTTAAACTCGTAATTAGTAGTTTTAAACTCGTAATTACGACTTTTAAACTCGTAATTATTAGTTTTAAACTCGTAATTAGGAGTTTAAAACTCGTAATTAGGACTTTTAAAACTACTAATTATGAGTTTAAAACTCGTAATTATGAGTTTTAAAACTACTAATTATGAGTTTAAAACTCGTAATTAGGACTTTTAAAACTACTAATTATGAGTTTAAAACTCGTAATTATGAGTTTTAAAACTACTAATTATGAGTTTAAAACTCGTAATTAGAACTTTTAAAGTCTTAATTGAGCTTGTAGCACACTGCAACTGAGTGTACAGAGCAGAGGAGACAGGAGGAGGACTGTTATGTTTATCACCTACATACTTTTAAAAAATGAATAAATTAAGCTCCAGTAAAGTTTCTGGCGTCTTGAACAAATCAGTGGGCCCTGAGTGCTGTTCTGACCACTCATGAGCTGTGCTCTGTGTCTGTGAGCGCTCGTTTTCCTGGTCTGAGCAGAGTGCCAGCTGGTCACAACCCCGCTGGTTTATTGAGGAAATTATTAAAATACCAAATTCATTTAATCAAAATTGATAAGGTTCACTTTTTGTAAATGTTACATTCCCAAAATTACGAGTTATAAACTCATAATTCATACTTTTAAAAGTCCTAATTACGAGTTTTACACTCATAATTAGTAGTTTTAAAAGTCCTAATTACGAGTTTTAAACTCATAATTAGTCGTTTTAAAAGTCCTAATTACGAGTTTTAAACTCATAATTAGGAGTTTTAAAACTCCTAATTACGAATTTAAAACTACTAATTACGAGTTTAAAACTCGCAATTTCGACTTTCTGTGGGGCTTTTATATTTTTTTTTTCATGGCGGAAACGGGCTTCCATAGGCCCGCCACCTGTGGGCGCTGAAAAAAATTGGCCCGAAGCCAAGCGAAGTTGCCGACCCCTGGTGTAGGGGCTACAATGTAGAACGGGAATCACTGAAGGAGAGCCTGGGAAAACAGGGACATCAAGCATTTTCACTGAGGAGTGTTCTGAGCTGTGGTAGTAAGGGCCAACTAGGAGCAGTGGTAGCCTTTTTAAAGGAGACCGGTGTTTATTATAGGATCTTGAAATAGATTATTTTATTTCATTTCATTTCGCATCAGATTGTGAGCCTATTCTGTCCCATACTCCGGAACAGTAGGTGGCGGTAATGCTCCTATACAATGGTTGCCAACCGCCGTAAAACAAGAAGAAGAAGAAGTAGTAGTAAAGTAACACGAAGACGTTTAGCAAAATAGATCCGGTGGAGCCAGCACAAACCGCACAACCCACCGCTCATCCCCGGCTCTGTCCCTCCCGAGAGAGTCCAGCTGCGGGCTCACCGTGAACCTAGTCATCCTCGGTGACCCCGAACCACAGTCCGGGAGGAGCATCTAGACGGCCCTAGTCTGATCCAGCTGGTGGTGCTTCACTGTGTTTTTAACTTAGTGTTTTTAAGTTGCGTCTCCATCAGCGGCGCAGTCTATAGACAAAAGGTGAGTTACTGAGAGAGAGATCACTGCTTTAAACATTTACACTTTAAATCGCCTTATAACTGTCTGAGGGTAAATTAGATCCACAGAATTCAGTGGGTCAGCAGTTCCTGTCCACGCGTGTCCCTTTGTTTACGAACTGTAAACCACACAGAAGAAAAGTTAAGATGTTGTATTTCATCACACAGAACACTTCATTAGATTAGAAGTTTTTTGCCGAAAGGGAAATTCAGTAGAAAAAAATGAGCTAGTATTTAAAAAATAAAAACTATCTAGCACTAATTGTCAAAGCTAGTTACACAGTAAAAACAAATTTCAACGTATGCTTGATGTATCTGTTTTTAATATATTTAACATTTTACTACATATTTTTTTAAAGAAGACAAAGAAAGCTGCCTGACTTTTAAATATGGCTAACATGCTAACATGCTAGCGTGGGCTTTCAGAGTATAGTTAAATACAGCCACACGTAGACGTTAAATATTTTGTTGAAACGTTTACAACTATAACGTTAGTATGTTAAAATATGAACTCGCGGCTCTTAATGACACGCTTTTTAAATGGCCCGTCTCTATTTGAGTTAATTTGAGAGAAACTCGCTAGCTGTAGCCATTAGCCTGTTAGCATGACTCAGTGGATTTGCAGAGCGAGTTAAGTCTGGGATTGTAGAGCAGCAGAGTTGATTTCATTTTGAGACTATTTTTTTCAGTAATTTCAAGTGTACGAACTTTCACCTAGCTTATTGCGAATTTTAGTTATTGGTATGACCCTTGTTATTGGAGTTTGTCGTTTCGTGATAAAAATGTTCATCACGTGATTAGCTGGGTAGTTTATATACCCTAAATCAGATGCACATTAGCCTTTTTCTCCTGGTAGGCAGACTGCTATATGACTGCTTTAAAGTGCCCATATTACACAATTTTCTGATCTGTTACAAAGTTATTTCTACATTAAAAACTTACCTGGAGTGGTGTTTTGTTTCATTCAAACATGTTTAACGCACAAATTCTGCATATTTAGGCTGAGTTTTTCTTCTCTAACAGAAAACATGAGTTTCAGCTTGTGATTTAATGTGGTCATACCGGAAATGCTCCACTGTGCTTTTTAAACCCCATACACCTTCACTAGGCTCAGTAAAAGGGAGCTGTTGACTTAAACTACCACTTCATGACATCACAAGGTGGAACAGAACATTTTGAACTTTACAGATTTAGACAGATTAATAATAAAGGATTTCTCATGTGTGTATGAAACAAAACACAGATCTGTTTCAGCATATTTTGTAGAACCAGGGCGTCTGGTTTTCATTGGCTTTCACAAAACAACTCACACATGCTTGTCTTTGTGAAGAATATTTATTTAAAAAATAAATACTGTAGTTGAACACACTATTGCTACTTGCATTTTAAAGTATCACTCCTCTTATGAATAGTATTGTCATATTTTGTGTATACTAGTTTATACAGTATGTTACATTTTCAAATGTGTTGCTTTGCTTTAATTTACTAGTCTTGGGTCAAAAAATGAATAAAAAATTTAGGACTAAAATCTCAGATGAAGTTTTGCGTTGTTTCAACTTGGGTATTGCAAGAGCTATCATGATGTATTGTGGACTACCCATTTGTAATGAACTGAATATGGTTTTGCTTCAACCATTTACAATGTGTGTAAACCAGATTTCACTGTCATTGGTTTGACTTAACAGCCTCCTCAGTGTGTCTGTTCTCAGGTGAAGGCGTCGCTATGGCACAAGAAACCAATCATAGCCCAGTCCCCATGCTGTGTGCTACTGGCTGCGGTTTCTATGGCAACCCCAGGACCAACGGCATGTGTTCTGTGTGTCACAAGGAGCATCTGTCCAGGCAGAACTCCACAGGTATGCTTTGCTCTTGTCTGCCTCCTGTGGACACCCTCCTGCAACTCCAATCGTCTTGCCCATTCGCACTGAAGTTTGTGTGATCCCTCAGTTGTCAAGGTGTGATTCATAGTAAAAGATAAAGTTAAACCTGTCAACTGTAAATAATGCTGATGTTAATATGTCAAAATCATAGTTATCATTGCACATCTATGATCTTGTTTTTAAACAGAACAGATTGCAGATTGTGTTGTGTGTCTCAGGAACCACTTCAGAGATGTCTGCGATGCAGAGGTTAGAGGAGACCCTGAACTCTGCAGCTGCAGCAGCTGTGGCTGCAGCTGAGGAGGCAGCTGAGAGTGCTGCCAAGGCAAACATCTTCAGGTAAAATAGGACATCTGACATCATTTTTTTAATAGTGGGCAGTAGTGTGTGACCCAAAATGTAGATATGTTTTTGCAAGGAACCAGAACCACAAATTTATTGAACCTTTTGTCTATTCAAGAGTTGAATACTAATGTAGTTAAGGTCCAAGTCCATGTCTGATATTTGCTTGACGGTTTCTTGCCCTAACAGTTGATTTTCCCCCTAAGCCTCATCAGACTGCCCTACACGCAGCATGGCACAGAGCATCATCCAAATTCTCCAGATGTGTTTTGTGGATCTGGAAGATTCCAATAACCTCAAATGAAGTTGTGCAATTAGAATGAATGTAAAGATCTTGTTGAAAGGGGACTCATATTGGATTCAAGTTTTAAACATGCATAGTGAGCACATGTGTAGTGACTTTCAGGATGACTCTGTCTATGTCTCATCCACAGTAGCATGTCAGAGCCCAGCGCGGTCACACAGCAGATGACAGAGATGAGCCTACGGTGTGAGGAGCCCAGTATTTCAGATGTGCTCCTCTCCCCTGATGAGACACAGCTTCCCCAAGCAATTCGGGAGGACCC
Organism: Periophthalmus magnuspinnatus; assembly: GCF_009829125.3. Classification (NCBI taxonomy): domain Eukaryota; kingdom Metazoa; phylum Chordata; class Actinopteri; order Gobiiformes; family Gobiidae; genus Periophthalmus; species Periophthalmus magnuspinnatus. The sequence continues at coordinate 427,350 of NC_047148.1, read as the reverse complement.
CACAGCCCCCCCACTCAAACCCAAGAAGAACCGCTGCTTCATTTGCCGCAAAAAGCTGGGCCTGACAGGTATTCACCAGGAAACCGCTAGCATGTGAACGTTTGCTTTAAAAAAATATATATTATTGATGGGCCTATATGCACATTTTTTTAGTAAGTATTAAATATTTTTTAAAGGCAAGTTATTATAATAACAATAAAATAGAGAACAACAGGCTGAATAGCAATATGGCACGCTAACGTAACACATAGACAATGAACTGAATACGTTCCTGGTATGTTAATGCAAGATATTACACTAATGTAACATATGCCGGCTTGTCCACAAACATGAGAGACACGAGAGTTCTTTTCACTGATGTTTACTGTGGTCTTACTTCTTCATCACAGTTCATACCGTAGAACTATCAAACACATAAAATATAACATAAGCACTGGCTCATTAACAAAATTGCATATGAACACATGGAAAAAATATACACTTTATATTGTGCTTTTCAATTGTTTCTTAAATAATCCTCTGTCGGGTAAGACTTTGCATTAGTGTAAAAAAGCTGACAAGTCTAGTTTAAGGTTGCAAAAACTACTTATGATAAACTAAACACTTATAATATTGTTCCAAATTTAAAAAAATATCATCTTTATGGACTTATAAATTAGGGGGAAATTAAATATGGAATGTGTAAAAGAAAACAAGTACATTTTCTTACAGCTATTAGAAACACACCAGTGCCATCTATTGGTCAAACAAGGGAACTGTAACATGTTTAATCAACTGTTGCATACATAACGCATTTATTCAGCTACATGAAGCATAGACAACAAACTGAATATGTGTCTGGTATGTTAACATTAGATATTAACAGTTAATCGGATAACTAAAGCATAAAAAACAAGCTAACTAGTTTACTCTGGATCTCACTCCAAATCGCTAAATCCATGATGTGATGTAATTCACCTTCGAGCAGAGCGGTACATGCAATGCTTCCCACACTTAAAGATTCTGTGAAAAAGATCCACAAAGAGATATTTATGCACCTTATTCCGGAAATTGCCATGGGCATTGTCATCATCAATCGGGTTATATTGTTTTGTATGAGGCTGCCGATCTTGACCGCAAGTAAGTTCTATATGGACAACAAAGCCATTTTAAAACTTCCAGAGAATCTCTGGATTGTTGACTTGTTGCTGCACCTGAACATTGAACATTTTACACAAATTTACCTACTTTATATCAGATTTTAGCTGCAAAATCTTCTCAATATTTCCATTGAAATTAATGGGATTCTTGCTTAACCAAAAGTGCTGCCACAAAGAAAGTGATTTAGTAGCATTTACAAGTAAAAGTGGAGGGGGTGGAATAAGGTCAACAGAGTAGCAGCAGTACGAGTGGCAGAGAATACACATATTGTATATTTAGTACAATATGCTGCCTATGCATATGGGAATTTACACTGCAAAACCGGTGTTTTAAATAGTTTTGTTAAAAGCATAATGAAAATTACTTAATTTTTATCGACGCAAAAATACTGTTACAACACAATATATAAAACAAACTATAATTCAAAATTGGATCAATGCAGTGGTCACATGATTTTTAATTCAATAAATAAATCTTATCTCTTGGACCCCATCTCATGGCTTGTCTCGTGAAAATTCTGTCTCATCCCACCCCTAGTCTTTTGTAAATTACTCTATTGTGTGGCCACAGGATTATGATCTGATGCTACACATCCCTCTTGTGTCCAGGGTTCGACTGTCGCTGTGGACAGCAGTTCTGTGGACTGCACCGGTACTCAGACAAACACCACTGCTCATACGATTACAGGACAGAGGCGGCTGAGAAGATTCGCAAAGAGAACCCTGTGGTGGTGGCAGACAAAATCCAGAGAATATGAACTCTACCCCTCTGTTCTTGACCCACTCTTCAACCTTATACAGAATCATTTCGAGGCACAAATATTGTTTAAATGGACTCAATTTTAAGTAGATCTGTGGTTTAATTTTTTTGTGTTGGTTTTATAGTAAACCCAAGGGCCCAGCAGATTGTGGGGCGCTCTAGGCATGATAGCTGGGTATTTAGAAAACCCCATTTGTAATTGTTGCCTATTGTAAGTTGGCCTCAAAACAGTCTTGGACAATTTTTGAATGAGGCTCACATTTTGTCCGTTGCAAATGTTTGTATTAATTAATTATTGCCCTGTGGTGCTGTTACCACTTGCTCTCTGCTGGCTACAGAAGCAAAGTGGACTTGTATCTGCCCCTGTGTGGCCTGCTCATGTCCTGGAACTGTACACACAGATAACCACACAGGCTGAGGATGAGATGAGAGACTAGCACACTTTAGTTGGACCACTATTACTGCACATCCCACTGGGTTTTCACTGCTTAACCTTCTAAGACCCGAGCTCTTGCATGACATGATTTATTTATTTCTCTGTGTTATTTAGGCTGATTGGGACCTGATGAGTGTAAAAACAAAGAATTAACTTTTTACATTATGTAGTTTCTGAGAAAAGTGATGTAAAACGAATGTCCTCATATGTAGACGTTTTAATCATTTTGATAATAGTTTTTGCAAATCATTATTCAAATGTTTTAAGTGCCTGAACACACCAACATTTGTCTTGAATGTAAAAACAAAATTAGAAACAACAATTGTTCCTCTTGGAACAATGTGTCTCATGTGAGGTGCTGCTGACAGGTGCAGGGAGACGCATACCTTTCCAAAAATAAAAATCTGAACATTCTAAACTCTTAAATTTTCTAAATTGAACATTTTTGCATTGTTGCTGTTCTTGTAAGCTGTTCTACTTTGAAAAATTTGCATTGTGGCCTAGACAACCCAAAATGTGTTGTCCACATATGAGGACACCAGGTGCTAGGCGGTTAAACTTTCAACAGCTAGCATTATTTCAAAACAAAGTGAAGAATCTTAATCTTTCTGAATCTTAATATTACCTTTTGCCCTCATTTTAAGCTACCATCAAGCAGATTTTGTTTAATATTTAAAGTTGAACTGTGTAACTTTGTTGCCAATGGAGATCACAATTTAACATCAGAAACAGTTAAATAAAATAATAGGTCTGGGGATCATTAGCTCATTTACCCTAACCAAGCTTTCAAACGTTTTAATGTACTTTTTTTTTTTTTTCAGGAAGTTTAAGATAAAAATGAGAAACCAAGGGTTGTGCGGTCATTCTTGAGCTCCACAATTTGTCTTCATGGATTTTAATGCTGTACAGTGGAATTTCTGGAAAGGCAGTAACAAGGTGCTGTGTATTCTCCACTAGTAACCTTACATAGGGCACTTTTTAACATAACTCTAAGTTTGAACCCTAATGAAGAACAGTTTGTTTTAAAAAAGTTACATAGTATAATTGGGTACACATTTGAGTGTCTCACTAATGTTGGTCTATCCATTTGTCTCCAGTTGCACTGACATTACAGATGAATCCCATGTTTGTATTGTTAGTTGAATAGTTTTTGTAGAGTTGCTGATAGATACATGTGGTTAATACCTTGTGGTTGCAAGACAGGAGGTCACTGGATGTTTGGATATGTACACTGTTTTTTTTTTTTTCTTTTTCCCTTTAGTTTGTATTAATCTTATTTATAAAAGTTGTGCAATTTTTCCATTAAAAATAAACTAACTTGTCATTAAATTATGTTCACCGCTGTTCACATGATGGGTGTCATTCATTTTGTTCTTGAAAATGTTTTAGTTATTAATGTTTTGATGCATGCAGAGCACTGCACCGAAATGTGTTTTTGAGACCATGCAATCCTATCATTAAATGATTGCATAATTGATTTTAAGATGCTTTGTCTTCTATCTTGAGGTAAACTTCTCCATGACGACTTCAGCATGGGGTCAATCCCACTCCTGGCTATGTGTTTATTAGGGCCTGAGCACGAATGTGTGAGGAGAGCGACTCGTCCACCTCGCAATGCAATGTCTGCAGTGTTGCAGAGACGTGTCAGGCAAGACAGTCCCACAACATCCAGAGACTTGAGGTACTCGGGACGGATCTCGTCCACCCCCAGAGCCTTGCCACCAAGGAGCTTGTCTGCCAACCACCTCGGTGACTTCAGCCAGGGTGATGGACGAGTCCGCCTCTGGGTCCCCAGTCTCTGCTTCCTCCTCGGAAGACGTGACAGTGGGATTGAGGAGATCCTCAAAGTATTCCTTCCACCACCCGACAACATCCCCAGTCGAGGTCAGCAGCTCTCCACCCGCAGTGTAAACAGTGTTGGTGAAGCACTGCTTCCCCCTCCTCAGGCGTTGGACGGTTTGCCAGAATTTCTTTGAGGCCGTCCGATAGTCCTCCTCCATGGCCTCCCCGAACTCCTCGCAACTCTTGAGTTTTTGCCTCTGCAACTGCCATAACACACACGAGCCGCGGCACGCTTGGCCTGCCAGTACTCATCAGCTGTCTCAGGAGTCCGACGAGCCAACAAGGCTCGATAGGACTCCTTCTTCAGCTTGACGGCATCCCTTACTTCCGGTGTCCACCACCAGGTTCAGGGAGTGCCACCGCAACAAGCACCGCAGACCTTACGACCACAGCTACGTGCGGCCGCATTGACAATAGAGGTGGAGAACATGGCCCACTCGGAGTCCATGTCCTCAGCCTCCCCTGGGATTAGGGAGAAGTTCTCCTGGAGGTGTGTGTTGAAGACCCCCCTGACAGAAGGCTCCGCCGGTGTTCCCAACAGACCCTTACAATACACTTGGGCCTGCCAGGTCTCGTTCACTGGGGTGAAGGCCAACACGAAGCGGCTGAGCTATGGGGCAATGAGCAATCCCACACCAGCTCGGCGCCGCTCCCTGCGTGCAACACCAGAGAAATGGAGAGTCCAACCCCTCTCAAGGAGTTGGGTTCCAGAGCCCAAGCTGTGCATGGAGGTGAGGCCGACTATATCTGGTCTGTAACGCTCAACCTCCCCCATAAACTCCACATGTATGCACATTTACTGTCTGTCTGAGCTGGATGTAATGACATGCAAAATATGGCTCTACCATTTAAGATGGCTTTACAGCGCTCCCTTCAAATTTAATAAAAAAAAAAAAACATAATAGCCAATCTGTTGTGGACATGTGAAAAAATGTACAGTGGCTCTTCATACAGTGGAACATAAAAGTATTTAGTCAGCCACCAATTGTGCAAGTTCTACTTAAAAAGGTGAGAGAGGCCTGTAATTTTCAACATAGATCCTTAAAATATGAGAGACAGAATGGGGGGGAAGGAATCCAGGAAATCACATTGTAGGATAAATTCCTCGGTAAAATCAGTATTTGGTCACCTACAAACTAGTAAGATTTCTGGCTCTCACAGACCTGTATATTCTTTAAGAGGCTCCTCTGTCCTCCACTCATTACCTGTACTAATGGCACCTGTTTGAACTTGTTATCAGTATAAAAGACACCTGTCCACAACCTCAGACAGCTTGGTGTGAAGCTTGTATGTGTGTGTGTGTGTGTGTGTGTGTGTGTGTGTGTGTGTGTTACCAGCAGACCTACCGTAAATTTCGGACTACAGAGCGCACCTGATTAAAAGCCGCACCAGCTAAATTTGAAGAGAAAATCAATTTTGTACATATATAAGCCGCACCTGAATAAAAGCCGCAGGTTTTCATATTGTAACATGAGATATTTACACAGAAAGACGGTGCGCCGACAAGCTTTTTTAAAAACTGTGCCTGAAAATTGGAACCAACACGACAACAACACGGGATGAACACATCTGCAGGTTTAGAAAATAAAGCTTCACCAACACGGAAAATCTGCTTTTATTTCCTCTGAAAACTTTTGTCGTCTTTTACATTGACCAAGTTGGATTCATTGATGTCGAGCTTACGTGCAGTGGCTCTATTTCAGGAGTCGGCAACCCGCGGCTCCGGAGCCGTATGCGCCTCTTTCAGCCTTATACTGCGGTTCTGTATAAGTGTATTTTATTTGTGTTAGCTCTTTTTTGTTGTAGTTTAAATTGGAAGATTATTATGATCTTAAAATAAAATTATATTTTCTTATTTTTCGTTGCTCAAAATAAGCGTCACACTCACGGAACAATGTTCGAAACAAACACCGCTCACGTCTCACAGACACAGCTCACAGTCCTGCGTAAAGAGCCCTGATTTTCAGACGCTGTGCGCACAGGGGTCAGGAGCAACTTTGGCCCGTCCCTAATGACACACTAATAAGCTCGTCCGTAGATGTATCATGAAAATCCTGCTGGAAATCGCCACAGAAATCTATTTGATGTAGTAGCAAGTATATTATCTGCTCTTGTCTCCGCGGTGACGTATCACGTATAACACATCAGACACGACGCACAAAAGTAGAGCCACAAGCGAGTGAAAATGAGCCAAAACAAAAGTCTTTGGAGAGCTTTTAACAAAGGGGAAAAGGACAACTGAGGAGCCAGAAGAGGAGACTACACCTCCAAGAAAAAGAAAGATAAATTTAACAGACAATGCCTACTTAAAATCTGGGTTTGTCGCTGCTCCTGTGTTGGATGTCGTGCGCATGGTAAACTTTGTCACGACCAGTGAAAAGTTTTATATTTGTGTGAGGGAATGGGAGCGGAGCATAAAGCCTTGTTTTATACAGAGGTCCGGTGGTTGTCACGTGACAAGGTCTTGGTCTGTGTGGAACTGGTGGAACTTAAAGTGTTTCTGATAAATGAGAGGTTCGATAATGCAAAGCTGCTTCAAAGTGATGAGTGGTGTGCAGGGCTGACGTACCTGCCAGATATTTTTCATCATCTGAATGAACAGAGCGCAGGAATGCAAGGCCAAAACAAAAACCTGCTCATAAGTACAAATAAAATAAATTGATTCTTTTCAAAGGTGCAGCTCTGGCAACAAAGAACAAAGTGGTAATCTCGAAATGCAATGGCAAATTGCTAACACTGCTTGAGTCTCCATTCTCTTTTTATTTATTTTTTCCTTTTCCTTTTTTTCTTTTTTTTTTCTCTAATGGTCATTTTGAAAGCATAAAAGTCCCAGTAACTCTTGCAAAAATGGTCGGATCTGGATGGACTTGATGATGTGAATTATGGTTGTATCTTGAAAAATGGTTCTCCAAACTCCACACACACTGCAAACAGTAAACAAACACACTGCAAACTGAAAACACACTGTACAAGATTATGGCTTCTCCGTGCTTCCTTGTTCCTGCTGTGTTCTGATGGCTCCTGCCTCTGCCAGCTCCAAGACAAGAGTTTCTCTAAAAGCCTTTTGGTGTATGGGGATGTGACCCTTTGACCTACAGTGTCCTTTATAGAGAATTAAGGCCTTCACAAAGTCAATGTTCACAAAATGGTGAAAAAATGTCTTGTACCATTTCTTTGTTTTGTGTAAAACCTGATAATAGCCAGTGAGGAATGAACATACTAGTAACAAGAAAGTACAAAATTAAGAGGGAGTGAAGGAATATTATATGATACACATATCCATAATCTTCACACAAAAACAGTAAACAATGCACAATGATGCAGGATTTATGCACAGAGTGGAGCTGCGTCTCTACACTGTACTCTGCGTGTGTACAGTAAAGCATGTCTAACTGCATCCTCTTGTTCAGCTGCTCATTGGCTGTTAGTGTAAAGCATCAGTAATGTGTAATGTGTAGTAATTGGTTGATACTACAACGGTGAGAGAATTATATGTACATTGCTGTAAAGTTGTAAAGTAGAGGCGACAGCCCAGGGGCGGGCCGTCAGAACAGTAACAGTTTAAAGAAATGGCCATTTTGAAAGTCAAAAATCCATTGAAACTTTATAAACATTTTCAGATTGAAAGTTCTCAGTGTGGTGTTTGTGTATTTTAATGACCTGGACATAATGATATGCTACTTAAGTTCTTTCTTTAAAAATAGCTCTCCAACGCCCCCTTCACAGGGAAGAAAAATTTAGTTTATGAAATAGTTATGAAATTTGGTACATACACTAGTCATGTGACCCTGAGCAAAAAAAGTCTATAGGTACCACACCCTAACACTGAAGGTGGCCATTTTATTATTATACAGATGTCCAGAATCTAGCACTACTTTTACAAACTCGTCCTAGGGTTTTTATCCAATGGACTTCAGACTGAGGCAGCATCATCAGGACATATCAGGGGTCAAATGTTTTTAAAAGAATTTACATAAGTTTTAGGATGTGGTCCTAATGAGCGCTTATTGAAACCAAGCCATTTTGAAAACATTAAAAAATCTTGTAACTTTTGCAAACATTATGGGATTTAAATAAACTCAATGTAGTGTCTGTGTATTTTAATGATTTGGATAAAATGATGTGTGGATTACAATTCTAGCTTTAGAAATGGCTCTCCAATGCCCCTTGCAAAGTAACCATTTATCTCCAACATGACAACGAAAATATTGCAGCACATGTCAAGCTAAGGTTGATATGTAGCTATCCTCCTGTGGCATGCCCTTCCGCAGCCACAAGAGTTGAAAAAGCCCTTTATCCCTGCTTACAGTTTTAATCTTTTCTTGTGCTTTGAGTAGATTGCAGGGATATGGAGAGCCTCAAGGGCTGTTTCACTGAAGGTTGATTATTCTTTAACTATAGTTCTTCTCGCATTAATCTTGGATACACTATTTCCGCAGCTGTAAAATGATATCTCAGATTCAAAGACCCTTCAAATGATCTACTAGTTATACTTACTGTTAGACTGGCACTAGGCACATATGAGTATGGTCATTTGTGCCAGTTAAAATCTGAAAAAAAGGATTAGGGCTTACATATTAACAGCAGAAACCAAGGCCTATTGGCAGCATGGCGAGGATGGTGAGCGGTCTAAGGTGCCGCACTCAAGGTAAACACCTTCCTCAGAGCAGCCACTGTGATGGTGACTGGATTTTGTTCAGGGATGTTGCTTTGGTCTTCTCTCAGAGCCACCAGCCATTGTGCATCGCTGTTATGTGATGCCTCTTTCTCCCATATGCCTTTCCAGTAGTCTTCGGTTTCCAGCCTTTTTGGGTCTGCTCTGGTGTTATTCCCTGTTATATCTCTATTTCAAAGTAAATACATTTTACCGACCCATTTCGCTATTAAATGTAGATAGTAAAATCTTTGCCAAAATTCTGGCATGTCATATGGAAACCGTTTTACCTTCCATTATCTCTGAAGATCAATTGGGGTTTATTAACAATCGCTACTCATTTCACAATATTCATAGACTCTTCAATATCCTCCATCATCCCAATCCACCAGACATATCAGAAGTAGTTTTATTACTTAATGCTGAAAAAGCATTTGATCAAGTGGAGTGGGATTATCTTTTTTATACACCTACAAAATTTGGCTTTGGTTTAAGTTTATTTCATGGACACACACTTTGTATTCCTCCCCTGTTACAGCTGCCCGCTCAAATGATAATCTCTCACCCTTTTTTTTAAGCTAGGATGTGGAACAAGACAAGGTTGCCCCTATCACCCTTGTTTTTTTTTTTTTTTTTAAGTCATTGAAACTTTGGTGATTGTAATACATAGTGACGCTTCTATTAAAGGTATCCAGGGGAGATTCTGAACATTAATTGCCTTTGTATGCAGACAACACCATGTTTTATGTGTCAGAGCCATTGCAAAGTCTGCTGTACTGAATAACTTTGGAAAAATGATCATATGTGTATATCAATATGTACAGTGAGGCAGATAAGTATTTGAACACCCTGTGATTTTGCAAGTTCTCCCACTTAGAAATCATGGAGGGTCTGAAATGTTCATCTTAGGTGCATGTCCACTGTGAGAGACATAATCACATTGTATGATTTTTTAAATAATTTATTTGTATGTTACTGCTGCAAATAAGTATTTGAACACCTGTCTATCCGCTAGAATTCTGCCCCTCACAGACCTGTTAGTCCACCTTTAAAAAGTCCACCTCCACTCCACTTATTCTCCTAAATTAGAAGCTCCTGTTTGAGGTCGTTAGCTGCATAAAGACGCCTATCCACCCCATACAATCAGTAAGACTCCAACTACTAACACGGCAAAGACCAAAATTGTAGACCTCCACAAGGCTGGAAAGGGCTACGGGGCAATTGCCAAACAGCTTGGTGAAAAAAGATCCACTGTTGGAGCAATTATTAGAAAGTGGAATAAGAGAAAGTAGATAGACAATAGAGAAAGCAAGATCTCACCTCGTGGGGTCTCAATGATCCTAAGAAAGGTGAGGAATCAACCCAGAACTACACGGGAGGAGCTGGTCAATGAAAAGAGCTGGGACCACCGTTTCCAAGGTTACTGTTAGTAATACACTAAGACGTCATGATTTAAAATCATGTATGGCACGGAAGGTTCCCCTGATTAAACCAGCACATGTCCAGGCCCGTCTTAAGTTTGACAATGACCATTTGGATGATCCAGAGGAGTCATGGGAGAAAGTCATGTGGTCAGATGAGACCAAAATAGAACTTTTTGGTCTTAATTCCACTCGTCGTGTTTGGAGGAAGAAGAATGATGAGTACCATCCAAAGAACACCATTCCTACTGTGAAGCATGGGGGTGGAAACATCATGCTTTGGGGGTGGAAACATTGATTTTCTCAGGTGTTCAAATACTTATTTGCAGCAGTAATATACAAATAAATTATTTTAAAAATCATGCAATGTTATTTCCAGATTTGTTTTTAGATTATGTCTCACAGTGGACATGCACCTAAGATGAAAATTTCAGACCCCTCCATGATTTCTAAGTGGGAGAACTTGCAAAATCACAGGGTGTTCAAATACTTATTTGCCTCACTACAAAGCTACAAAGTGAATATACAAGAGTGAATCAATCATCTTTTTCAATCAGTTCCAATCTTTCTGATGAAAACATTTTTCTCAAACTTTAATAACCTGGTATCATCATTTATAGGAAAAAATGTACACATCTGCAAAAATATTTTACAGTACCATAGAGATCATGGAGGACTGTCACTACATCATTTCCAGTATTATTACTGGGCTGCCAATATTGGTGCAGTGTTGCACTGGTCAGAGGTTGTACGTAATAGGGATTCTAAATGGTTGAACCTTGACAATTTGTCATGTCAGTTTGCCTCTCTACAGTCTTTTGCTTTGTTCAGAGCTACATTTATCGCAATCATTAGATAAATTCTCCTTAAATCCAGTGCTTAAACATTCATTTCAAATCTGGGCACAATTTTGTAGAAATGTTGGTCTTAAAAATATGTCAATATATGGCCCAACTGTGAAAAACCACGTTTACTCACTCGGTCATTGATGACTCTTTTACACTTTGGGCTGCAAATGGTCTAGGGACAACTGGATACAAAATTGCTAATTGTGATCATTTTGAAACTGAACTAGGTGTGGCGGGAATGATAGAGGAGAACCTTGATTCGGTTTTCACTTTAAATAATTTAATAATAAATATCGAACAACCACTGCAGAAATTTCACCTGGAGAATATAAAATTGCTAAGCCTCAGGCACACAGGTAAGCTTTACTTAAGGAGGTCAAGAGGCAATTCTAATGCCACAATGTTTATTGAAGAAGGCAAAAATAGTAAAATTGCAATTATTTTTAAAACTAGTTTTTGCTTAAAATTCAAATATAAACTTTTGTTAAAAGACAGAATACAGGGCAGTGCAAAATGACGGTAGGTCAAACGGTGAATTGGAGAGAGTGCCGTGGCCCAAGGTGAGAGCGTGAGAAGTAGGGTTGGAGACAGGGCGGACAGTACCGGTGGGGAAGAGGAGGGTCGGAGACGGGAGAGCAGAGCAGGTCCAGGGAGCAGGATCTGGTGAGAGCAGGATCTGATGAGGAGCAAGAATATCCATCCATCCATCCATCCATTTTCTTCCGCTTATCCGGGGCCGGGTCGCGGGGGCAGCAGTCTAAGCAGGGACTCCCAGACTTCCCTCACCCCGGACACGTCCTCCAGCTCCTCCGGTGGGACCCCAAGGTGTTCCCAGGCCAGCCGAGAGACATAGTCCCTCCAGCGTGTCCTGGGTCTTCCCCGAGGCCTCCTCCCGGTGGGACATGCCCAGAACACCTCTCTAGGGAGGCGTCCAGGAGGCATCCTGAGCAGATGCCCGAGCCATCTCAGCTGGTTCCTCTCAACGTGTAGGAACAGCGGCAAGCAGCCGCTTGTATCCGCGATCTTGTCCTTTCGGTCATTACCCAGAGCTCATGACCATAGGTGAGGGTAGGAACGTAGATTGACCGGTAAATCGAGAGCTTCGCCTTCCAGCTCAGCTCCTTCTTTACCACAACGGACCGATACAGCGACCGCATCACTGCAGACGCTGCACCGATCCGCCTGTCAATCTCACGCTCCATCCTTCCCTCACTCGTGAACAAGACCCCGAGATACTTGAACTCCTCCACTTGGGGCAGAGACTCACCACCCACCCGGAGAGAGCAAACCACCTTTTTCCGGTCGAGAACCATGGCCTCGGATTTGGAGGAGCTGATTCTCATCCCAGCCGCTTCACACTCGGCTGCAAACCGCCCCAGTGCCTGCTGCAGGTCCTGGCTCGAAGAAGCCATCAGGACAACATCATCTGCAAACAGCAGAGATGAAATCCTGTGGTTCCCAAACCAGACCCCCTCCGGCCCCTGGCTGCGCCTAGAAATTCTGTCCATAAATATAATGAACAGAACCGGTGACAAAGGGCAGCCCTGGCGGAGTCCAACATGCACCGGGAACAGGTCTGACTTACTGCCGGCAATGCGAACACAGCTCCTGCTCCGGTCATACAGGGACCGGACAGCCCTTAGCAAAGAGCCCCGGACCCCATACTCCCAGAGCACCCCCCAAAGGACACCACAAGGGACACAGTCGAATGCCTTCTCCAGGTCCACAAAACACATCTGGACTGGTTGGGCAAACTCCCATGAGCCCTCGAGGACCCGATGGAGAGTATAGAGCTGGTCCAGTGTTCCACGACCAGGACGAAAACCACACTGCTCCTCCTGAATCCGAGGTTCGACTATCGGTCGGATTCTCCTCTCCAGTACCTGGAATAGACCTTACCGGGAAGGCTGAGGAGTGTGATTCCCCTGTAATTGGAACACACCCTCCGGTCCCCCTTCTTATAGAGAGGGACCACCACCCCGGTCTGCCATTCCACAGGTACTGTCCCCGACCGCCACGCGATGTTGCAGAGACGTGTCAGCCAAGACAGCCCCACAACATTCAGAGACTTGAGGTACTCAGGACGGATCTCGTCCACCCCCGGAGCCTTGCCACCGAGGAGCTTGCCAACCACCTCAGTGACTTCAGCCAGGGTGACGGACGAGTCCGCCTCTGGGTCCCCAGTTTCTGCTTCCTCCTCGGAAGACGTGACAGTGGGATTGAGGAGATCCTCAAAGTATTCCTTCCACCGCCCGACAACATCCCCAGTCGAGGTCAGCAGTTCTCCACCCGCACTGTAAACAGTGTTGGTGAAGCACTGCTTCCCCCTCCTGAGGCGTCGGACGGTTTGCCAGAATCTCTTTGAGGCCGTCCGATAGTCCTCCTCCATGGCCTCCCCGAACTCCTCCCAACCTTGAGTTTTTGCCTCTGTGACCGAGCCGCGGCACGCTTGGCCCGCCGGTACTCATCAGCTGCATCAGGAGTCCCACGAGCCAACAAGGCTCGATAGGACTCCTTCTTCAGCTTGACGGCATCCCTTACTTCCGGTGTCCACCACCGGGTTCGGGGATTGCCGCCGCGACAAGCACCACAGACCTTACGACCACAACTACGAGCAGCCGCATCGACAATAGAGGTGGAGAACATGGCCCACTCGGAGTCCATGTCTCCAACCTCCCCCGGGATCAGGGAGAAGCTCTCCCGGAGGTGGGAGTTGAAGACCCTGACAGAGGGCTCCGCCAGATGTTCCCAGCTGACCCTCACAATGCGCTTAGGCCTGCCAGGTCTGTCCGGCTTCCTCCTCCGCCAGCGGATCCAACTCACCACCAGGTGGTGATCAGTTGACAGCTCAGCCCCTCTCTTCACCCGAGTGTCCAAGACACGCGGTCGGAGGTCAGATGACACGACAACAAAGTCGATCATCGACCTCCGACCTAGAGTGTCCTGGTGCCACGTGCACCGATGGACACTCTTGTGCTTGACCATGGTGTTTGTTATGGACAAACTGTGACTAGCACAGAAGTCCAATAACAAAACACCGCTCGGGTTCAGATCGGGGAGGCCGTTCCTCCCAATCACGCCCCTCCAAGTGTCACTGTCGTTACCCACATGGGCGTTGAAGTCCCCCAGGAGAACAACGGAGTCCCCGGTTGGTGCACTGTCTAGTACCCCTCCCAGGGACTCCAAGAAGGCCGGGTACTCTACACTGCTGTTTGGCCCGTAGGCTGATACAACAGTGAGAGACCTGTCCCCGACCCGAAGGCGCAGGGATGCGACCCTCTCGTTCACCGGAGTGAACCCCAACACGCAGCGGCTGAGCTGTGGGGCAATGAGCAAGCCCACACCAGCTCGCCGCCGCTCCCCGCGGGCAACGCCAGAGAAATGGAGAGTCCAACCCCTCTCAAGAAGTTGGGTTCCAGAGCCCAAGCTGTGCGTGGAGGTGAGGCCGACTATATCTAGCCGGTAACGCTCAACCTTCCGCACAAGCTCAGGCTCCTTCCCCCCCAGCGAGGTGACATTCCACGTCCCCAGAGCTAGTCTCCATGTCCGGAGATCCGGTCGTCGAGGTCCCCGCCTTCGACTGCCGCCCAGCTGTCTCAGCACCCGCCCCTCATGGCTCCTCCCACAGGTGGTGGGTCCACGGGAGGACGGCCCCACGTCGTTCCTTTGGGCTGGGCCCGACCAGGCCCTGTGGGGAAAGGCCCGGCCACCAGGCGCTCGCTGCCGAGCACCCACCCCAGGCCTGGCTCCAGGGTGGGGCCCCGGTAATGCCAGTCCGGGCGACGTAACTGGCCTTGTTCTTTTTCTTTTCATGGGGGCTTCTGAACCGCTCTTAGTCAGACCCGTCTCCCAGGACCTGTTTGCCATGGGTGACCCTACCAGGGGCATGAAGCCCCCGACAACATAGCTCCCAGGATCATTCGGGTGCTCAAACCCCTCCACCACGTTAAGGTGGCGAACCGCAAGAATATCCAGTAAGTAAAATCCAAAGAGCGCAAAAACAAGAATGGAGCCAAGCAAGAAGTACCACAAAGATACGCAGACAATCTAGCGCCAGGTGTCAGGTCCAGGCCGCCGGGACGTTGTCTCAGGCTCGGGCCTAATAATAATAATAATAATGGAAATATCTTTTCCACCCATTATTTTTCTCCTAAACTATAAAAGCTACAGTCATGTGACTTTCTCAAATTGTGCCCCATCATAAATAAGGCCCATGCAAATCTTTTCACAAGTCCAAGACAAATCTACTGTCTTATATACATTTTTGAAAATTAATTTTTAAGAGGGCGCTAGAGAGTCATTTGGAGAGATAGATTTACATATCAGTGTGTTCGGCTCACAAATGTGCCTAAACTCTGTATCAGCTTTTTCCCAATAAAAATTGTGTGAAATAGAAATATTTTTTTTGAAATATAAAAAAATTAGCAATTTTGTTGAAAATTTGTCATGACCACACCCAAAGTCAAATTCAACATGTAATTGATAATCTTTCATCACAAATGAGTTTTCAGTCTTTGGCCAAATTTGAAGTGTTTGTGATGAAAACTGTGCGAGGAGATGTCCTGAATAAAAGGGTGTGCACTTTTGTCATTCCCGGGTTTGATCCAATATGGCCGACTTCAGGTTCATGTCCCCGACATGTTCTATTTTTTGATGTGAGGGTCACATTTTTACGTTGACTTTTTTCTGGGTCAGGCTCCCATTGGCCCCATGAAAATCAAAGTTTGAGGCGACGCTACTGAGTCGTCTTTAATTATTTTTTCACAGGGTCTTTTGTGACAATTAGAGCTCATCGAGTTCTAATTTTTGATACTGCTCACTGCCATGTCGGGGCGTGTTTACTACTTGATTTTTGCCATTTTCTGGGCTCCGAATACGGTTTTAATGTGTCCCTTGCCGGGACATTGTCCCATGCTTGGGCCTAATGATAATAATAGTAATAATAAATATACAAAATCAAGGTTAACAGACAAAGGGATTATAACAAAAATAAAAATAATAAAAATAATCCCATCCAGGTTTGAATCCCCTCTATACAATAATTGCAAATTTTCTCCATCAAAAGAGATCAGCAGGAATTACATTATACAGCATACATATTCATTATGTACCATACATAAAGAGAGAGTGCAGCGTATACATATTGTGTATCTTCCATGAATGATAAAGGCATCCAAATAACACAAAACCAGATACATAATACAGTATATTCAGATCTTGATTTTGGTCAGTAGGTTGGACCTGCTTTCTTTGCTCTTCTTAATTTTTTTCTTGGCACAACTCTGCACACAGTCTTCAACTTTCTCCAGTATCTTTTTAACTCTCTGAAAGCTCCTCTCTCCCTTCAGCTGTCCCTCCTGTCTGCACTCTGGGAGCTCTCTCACTTCAAGCATGCATTGTAAGCTCATGAGCCGACAAGTTGATCCACATTTTTGGTAGTAGTCCTCAGCATGTTTCTTGAGATGGCCCCAGCAGCACTGGCTCTATGCAGTACTGGTGCATTTAAGACTGGTCTAACCTGCTGACCAGAACAGGACAAAACACACCAAAACCTCTCACAATCTGTAGGCTTTGTTGACATGGAAACCTACCTGCAATGTGTTGTCACGATTTCAAGCTCAATTTCACAAGAAAATGGCATGATACTCATTACCAATTTTTAAAGTGTGAAATCTACTGTAGACTTTTATGTCAGCTTGTCCAAGTTCACTTTGATGTCAATCCCTAAGTCTTTAAAATGACACCGTCATATTTTATTATTAATATGAGCCTTGTATGCTGCTGTACTTTAATATTGATCTGATATCTGATATAGAGCTAGACTAATGGATAACTCCTTTCAGTATTGATTGTTTCAGAATCGATAAGTATGTGGATATATATATATATTTTTTTCTTTTTAATAATTCCTACTGCAAAGTCTGTGCAGCTGTAATCCTAGTAAATTATACACAATAGGGACATGAAGACTAAAAATAAACGTCTTTCATTCATGACAGATTATTAGATATTTAGCGGTGTGTAGGATCAATAGGATCAATCTGATTTTACGCTTTCACTGTCACTCTCTTAATATTCTCTCTCTCCCACCTCTCCCTCTCTCTCTCTCCATTCTCCCTCTCTCTCTCCCTCTCTCTCTATTCTCTCTCTCCCTCTCTCCCTCCCTCTCTCTCCATTCTCCCTCTCTCTCTCTCTCTCTCTCTCCTTCCCTCTCTCTCCATTCTCTCTCTCTCTTTCTCTCGCCCTCCTCTCTCTCCTCACATGTTATTGAAGACATTGCTTATGTCATATGGGCAGGACATATCCGTGCTTATAAATGGGGCTTGTGTTTGGGCTACTCTACTTCTCTGCCTGCACTGCTGCAGACATCGTGGTGTTGAAAAGCACCTGGTGGCCAGAGCCGGAGGGGATGGACCTGAGTTATCAGGTGGTCACATCTGTCCTGTTGGGGGCACTGATTCTGTGTGCGATCATAGGAAATGCCTTTGTGGTGGCAGCTATTGCCCTGGAGCGCTCTCTGCAAACTGTGGCTAACTTCCTGATCGGCTCTCTGGCAGTCACTGACTTGATGGTGTCTGTACTGGTGTTACCCATGGCTGCTCTGTACCAGGTGTTGGACCGCTGGACCTTGGGGCCGTTCGTCTGTCACGTATTTGTGTCTTTAGACGTTTTGTGCTGCACATCCTCCATCCTGCATCTGAGTGCCATTGCCCTGGACCGATACTGGGCCATAGTCACACCCCTTCATCACCTGCGACGCACCCGCCGCCGTGCTGTTGCCCTCATTGGTACCACCTGGCTGGTCAGCTTTTCAGTCTCAGTGCCTCCTATGCTGGTCATGCGCAGCCAGCCACGGAGCTTGGCCCATGACCGCGCCAACCCACGCCAGTGCCGCATATGGCAGGAACTCTGGTACACGGTGTACTCCACCTTCGGGGCCTTCTACATCCCCCTGGCACTCATGCTAGTGCTCTATGGGCGAATTTTCAAGGCAGCACGCTTCCGCATTCGCAGGAGCACACACAAAGTTGAGAAGAACAAGGTGTCAGACTCCCGGCCTGCCCCTTCGCCCGAGTTGATGCCGTCACATTGCATACGGAGCTGCAGCCGCGTGGAGCCGCTCAACAGCACAGTGCCCCCTGCTGATGAGGAGTCTCTGGAGATTGTGGAGGTGGTGAGCTCCAAACTCCACCCCCTGCCTTTCCACAGCCCCCGCCCACTGTTTCAGTCCCACAGTCAGAGCAGTGAGGCCGAGAGGAAGCTGGCCCTGGCCCGAGAAAGGAAAGCTGTCAAGACCCTAGGCGTGATCATAGGCACCTTCATCCTGTGCTGGCTGCCCTTCTTCATCGTGGCCCTGGTCATGCCCTTTTGCCAGCACTGCTCCATGCCCCGCTGGCTGCATGACGTCATCAACTGGCTGGGCTACTCTAACTCTCTGCTTAACCCCCTCATCTACGCCTTCTGCAACAAGGATTTCAGGCGCGCCTTCAGCAAGATCATGCACTGCCGCTACTGTGCGCCCTGACACATCGTTCACTACAGAGCATCCACTGACCACAACAAAGCAAACACTGACCCTCACAGGGACAAGCATGTGGAGGGTTCAAGTTTTTGTGCCAGTTTTGTAGATTTAGAAATGCTTATTGTGCCTGGACAAACTTAAATTCTATGATTGTGTTTTGACATGTTTGTAAATTATTATGAATGTGAAAATAAAGTGAACGCCAACAACCATGTTGTGTTTTGTTCCATGCTATCTTAACTTGTATCAGAAGACTTTTATTGCCATCGTCTGTGAACACAGTTCACAAACTAGGAACTTGCTGTGGTGATAAAGTGCAACATAAAACACACTGAATAAATACAAATACAAATAAGGGGATGCACAAAGTTAAAAAGATATGCTTAAAAATAAAATACTTAAAAGTAGAAAATATATACAACAGTAGCATCAGAACAACAGTGCAAACATGGCTTATTAAAGTGACCGGGATATAAAGTGTCCAGTTTTGTACACATATGTGTATCACTGTGGCTTTAAATGGCTGCAAATGACTCCTTGTGACCCCTGGTGGCAATAATGTTTACATATGTTCAGGAATGAGGTCTGAATTACATATCCTGTAATTATACATTGTTAGGTGCATATGACTTAGAAGACTCATTTCACTAGTTCAAGTTCCACAATTTCTGTAATGGTTATAATTTTACCTCCAGCATTTTCTCTCATTTTTTCATCTATTAATTATGGATGGAATTTTGTGACAGACAGGAGATATAGAAGGATTGCTTTTTCAATCTCAGCACTACTTCCTGTGAAATACCAAGTCCAAAGTGCTTCAAAAAGCCTAGATGATGCTTGAAGTGAGTGTAGAAAAAAAGCTTTCTAACATGTTAGAAAGTTGTTCCCTGGGCCAGTGGCACAGATGGAAGCAGCAGAGGTGGTTTCATGTACATCACGAGGCACAGAGGTCCTTCTGTGATCAAAGCTTGACCTGAGAATCAGAGACCAGAGAGTACTCCAACAATGGACAGCTGTTCTCTCACACCTGCAGCCATGGGGCTAAAGTGTGTGGCCTGCATTGAAAGAGTAGCATCATGGGCGATGTAGTGCTTTTGTTTTTTGTTTTTTTTAGAGTGAAGCTGCAATGCAATTTAGGAAAATAAGTTTGTAATTCAATAGGTCTATAACAGTTCAGAATACTGAGCCTTTTTAAATGCATAATCATAATAGCACAAGCCCTCAGCAGCACAGCATAACATATTTACTATTTAGCATTGTGTCATTTGAGACAGAGCCTGGTTATTTAACCAAATTTAGATCAATCAAAAACATAATCAAATTTGGATAAATCACTTTAGCTTGGGAAAAAATGAACAACAAAACAAACAACTACAACAAAATAATTCAAAAGCAAACAATAAACATTAAATGAGAAGCATTTATTGCAATATAACCTAAACAAAGAGTAGTAGGTAGGTTGTTAGTTCTGATGATTGTTCCTAAGTAAGTACTGTGTAATCCACTGGACCCACTGCTGTTTAAACCAATAACAGCTCAGAGCGACGAGTGTTCAAACAGGATGACTCGTGATTGGCTGGAGAGACTGGAGAGGCGGGATGATCGATATGCCCCAACCCGGGAGTACAATTCTGCATCGGAACATGCCCCCCAGGACAGGTGAGGGCTTGGGGGCGTGGTAAGCCTGACAGGTGGGGGGAGCAGGGAGGGTGTGGCTGGGACTACAAGTGGGGGGATGATCAGGGGCATTGGCTCTACAAAAGGAGTGGCTTGGTAAAGAGGCAGGGCCTGTCCAGGAGGTGTCACAGGGAGAGGAGGCACTGACATCAGGGGGGTCTGTGATGTCACCGTGTGGATTAGAGGTGGACCAGGTCCAGGGCAGCTTTTTGTCCCCATCTTAGCCTCGTCCTTATAGAGTGGTACATGTTGGAACCTATAGGTGGCGCTGTGGTAAAAGCCGTAATACTCCAGCGCATGTCTTGCTCTTGCCATCTTCAGCCTGAAAAGAGACAGTAGCAGGGTTGGTGAGAGGTAAAGGTGGCAAATGCAGTAAAGAGGCGGCCTACTGTAGAGATACAAGACCTGTGCCGCAGCTGGAGCAGTCTGAAGAGGAGCAGAAGCACAGCCACTCCAGCCACAGTCACTAGGAGGACAGCCAGTATCACGTCCCCATCAGACCCCTCCCTGCCAGGGCAAGGGGAGGGCGCGGGGGTGGTTGGGTGGGACACCACCCCACACTTTGGGTTGGTAAAGGCCCTCATAGCTGCATGGAAAGGACACTGAACAAAAGGCAAATTAAAGAAAGTTACACAGGAAAAGTGCTGTGCTCACCTGCACTCACCTCCATCATATCCATCACTGGGAAACATTCACATGGTGCTGCTGTCAATAGAAAAGCTGAGAAAAAATATGTGTTAGTACTTTGATGGCATAGCTGCTGTTCCACACATCAGGTTGGTGCTGCATTTGTAGTAATCATATTGAGCAGCCCTGCACAGAATGTGGCAGTGGAACTGAGTCTGATCCCTCAGGGGATAGTGCTCTGACCATTCCTCTTTACTTTAATGTCAGGCTAAACCTAACAAGCAGCTGTCATCTCCAGCACCTCTCTGTGAGCGCTGTAGCTTCATGTCAGTGTTTGGAATGTGTGAGGGAAAGGCTAATGCTCCAACACAAAGTGAAAAGTAAAGTGTGTTCTGTCATGTATAATGTATAATAACACTTGTTTCATAACATGCTGAACTCCAGGTTACAAGGACTGTTTTAATCCTTAAATGTCTGTAAATCTGAGTGATCTTTGAATAGACAAAGCAGGTTAGACTTTAAAGTGTACTTACAGAGTCTGGAGCCATGGCCTTGGAGGAGCGAAGCCTGTTCAGAGCAGGTTCCACAGTGTGGGGCTGTGTTGACTGAGGGGAACATGCAGGAAGCAGGCCCTTCCCATCATCACAGCAACAGGAAGCCAGAGGAAGAGGCATGTTTCCTTCAGGATCTTAGCCTTTGTGTGCAAAGTGCAGACTTATGTGCAGATCTAAACTTAAACTGGTGTAAAAAAAAAACAAAAAACAAAAAAATCTTTTAAAACGTTAAAACATAAAATCTCTCTGTCTAAAACATGTACAAAAGAAAAAAGGTCACTCAAGTTTAGTTTAGTTTAATTTATTTGGGTAGTTTTACATTATACATTACAGTGTACATTAAAATGTAGTGCTTGTGGGTGCCTACCTCCATACAGTTTACAGCTACACACAGGGTGTTTCATGTATTATTACCAACTTTCTACTAAACATCATTGTCCACCATAGTGTAAAGATCTTTGGTTCACCATCACATGAATAGACATTCCATCACAGCTAAATCAATAAATAGGTCACATGTCACTTTATTCTCTTCACTCTGAGCACAGAGAGGGCAGGCACTTGCAAAAACATAGCAAAACTTAATTTTGCAGCCGGAGCGGTGAGCGGTCTGAGGCCAGACCCAAACATCACTGCAACACTCTCTGATGAGTGGCATGCCAGAGAGATACATAAGAGATATATACTTCTAGTATGTTTTGTCTGCAAGTTATCAAAATAGAACTTGACTCTGTATTGTGAAAGTCCTTGCTTCCTTAGGGATGGACAATTGGACAAAATATCGTGGATCATGTTGGAACAATATTTGCAATTCATCAGAAATGTGCTGAAACATGTCTCTGAGTTTGAACTCAGTGTGTGATTACAGAGATGCAGTCAAATCACTTCAGCCCATCTTTTGGAAGATTTTATTTTAACTGGTTCTGTATTTTTTTTTCTGTCAGATGCTTATAGACAATATATACTCAGTGTTCTAATTTTACATACCTTGTTTCTATGCAAGAGACTGTAAGTGAATAGAAACAAATACATTACATATACAATACATACGTTGTAAACTTCAAGTTGACAACTGAAATAAATATATAAATAAATATAAAATGAATTTTCCCCTGTTTTGACACTCCATCTCCATAAAAGACAATAGAACAAAGACATATTTACATATTGCCATGCTTGTCAAGTGTCCCTCAGAAAGCTGTGTCTGATTGCAATTGGATTGGTAAATGGCCTATCTCCGTGGGCAGCTCTTCACTCAGACCTCCGGGTCTCTTCTCTGCTCATTGTCCCACGTTTAGGGCCAATCAGACATTCCTCATCTGGGCTCCTTGGCTCCTGGAGAGCCCTCGTGTGGTCATGTGTGCCACTTTGCTGATTGCAGCCCTCAGAGTCCACGTCTCCAGCCGGTGCTTCAGCTACACTCCCCACCCTGAGAGACTGCTGAGGGACAGTGGAGATGCTCTGGAAGAGTTATAGAAGGGCCAGTGTGCTGTCACATGCTTAGAGTTGTTAGAGATACAGCCATTATATCCCTCATTATGACAAGAGCTGGAGGAAGTTCAATACATGGGGTATTTTACACACTGATTAATTCATTTTCAACCAGATTTTTAAAAGGTATAACATTTGTCACATAAAATCAACAGAGAAAACAAAAAACTGTTATGCTAACTGTTAACTCTTATGCTATAATTATTTTCCATGACAGAGTAATCTAATAAAAGCCTGGCCTAAAGGAGGTGTCACTGAAAAGCAAAAGGCAGAACCCAAAGTAGGGCAGCAACAATTATTTTGCTAATCGATTCATCTAATCAAGTAGTTGTTTAGAACCTGAATGGCTTACTACATTTGACCCAGATAAAGCTGCAGTGAAGTCACTTGAGGCGATGATGAAGTAGATTTACAGACTTCCAAATGGCAGTCAAAATGTCTCAATTTCCAAAACAATGTACAGAAAGAATCCCTTCTTTCTGACTTCACAGACTTTTTCTACTGCACTCATGACACTAGACATGACCAGACCACATGGAATCTTTTCTACGCATACAGTCACTCAAAAGTAATGGCAAAGTAAAACTATTGAAAAGTTGTGACAGAAACAGGTTGTGATTTGATTGGAGTCTCTGTTCTCAGTGCAAAAGAAGTACATCAGAATGTATTGAAAACCTACATAGTCTGCTTTTAAAATATATTGTATTTATGTTTAGTTTACAAGTTAGCAGAAGAGTAATGGTCACCTGTGTAAAGTGACCAAGTTAATAATTAGCATCATGTGCTACACTCAGTCATAATATACATTTTTACAATGATACAAAACAGACCAAAATAGGTAAAAGATAAACACAAAGTCTTGTATCTCCAAATCATTTTCTAAGAATTATATATGTCATTTCTGATTGCATAATGTTGTTTCATAGCATAAAATGAGCTTCAGGTTAACAGTGAACATGTTGTACCCTCACCAGATTTTCAAGTCATTTCATGGTCACCATGGCTCACAGCTGTATGTCAGAGTGCAAAGCCTGTTCACAGTAAAGTATAAGTATACACAAGAACATTGTATATTATCTGAGGATTTTCATACTTACTTTCAACAGGAGGAGTGCATGACGTTTACATGTACACAGAGCACAGCAGCATCCTGCATCATGCTGGATTACATCTACAGGATTAGTGGCCCCTTGTCTCTTTTGGGTTACATGTCATAGTGGGAAGACTTTAAATATTTAGTCATATTTTTATCTTGAAAAAAAAAACCAAACAACATATATATATATATATATATATATATATATATATATATATATATATATATATATATATATATATATATATATATATATATATATATATATATATATATATATATATATATATGATCCTTGCTCACCTTGGAGTCCCTCAAATTGCCAACAATGAACTGCAACTAAAATTTTATGCAAACTTTAAAGTACATGTGATATGCAAAATTTAACTTTTGAGCATTTAACCATGTTCTAACATGGTTCCTTTCACTGTTTATGGAAATTATACACTTTGAAAATGCCTCATGTTCTAACATTGATGGTTTGTTGAACTCTGTGACTAAGTGTTTTGAATGTTTTGACACCATTGCCCCGATGAAGGTTAAAATGGTTAAAGATAAGCAGAAAGCGCCATGGAGGAATGATGACTCGGGAATGGGCCAAGCGGGAATGGTGCAAGTCAAAACTTCAGGTTCATCATCAAATTTACAGAGAAAAGATGCACATGTACAACCACAGTTTATGTAGAAAAAGGGAGAGGGATTTTTCTGACATTATTGGAAGTTGCAGTAAGAACTCTCATGTCTTGTTTGCAACAGTAAACAGATTAACAAACCCCCCAGCTCCAGTGCCAGTGCCACTCGCTTGCATGTTTACTGTAACATCAATTCAATCTGGAACATTCCCAAGAGCTTTGAAAATTGCGGTTATCAAGCCTCTCCTATAGAAGAGCAGTCTTGATGCCACAATATTGAACAATTACCATCCAATCTCAAATCTGACCTTTTTAGTCCTCGAAAAAGTTGTTTACCCACAGATTATTAACTTTTTCCAAATGAACAACTCCTTTGATGTTTTCCAATCAGGTTTTAGACCCACCACAGCACTGAGACTGCTCTTATCAAGGTGACAAATGACATCCGCCTGAACACTGATGCAGGCAAAGTCTCAGTGTTGATCCTGTTATATCTGAGTGCTGCCTTTGACACTGTGGATCATAGGATCCTCTTACAGAGACTAGAGGACTGGGTGGGCATCTCTGGTACGGCACTAAACTGGTTCAAGTCCTTGAAAACAGGGAGTACTTTGTTGAAATTGGAAATTGTGTCTCAGATAAAATGTCCCTGACCTGTGGGGTGCCCCAGGGGTCAATCCTGGGACCCCTGCTGTTCAATCTCTACATGCTGCCGTTAGGCCAGTTAATACACAGCAATAATGTGTCTTACCACAACTATGCAGATGACACTCAGATCTATGTCTCACTGGCAGCAGGTGAATATGGACCAGTGGATTCCCTCACTGCATCAACAGATCAGTGTGTGGATGCAAAACAGTTTTCTCCAGCTAAAGTCATAGTCTTTGGCCACAGAAACCGAGGGGTAACAATGGACTCAGACTTGAACTTTAACAGCCACATCAAATAAATAACATCTGCAGCTGTTTACAATCTAAAACATTGCAAAAATCAAAGGTAAACTGTCAAAGCCAGACTTAGAGAGACTTATCCATGCATTTGTCTCCAGTAGGTTAGACTACTGTAACGGCCTGCTCACTGGCCTCTCCAAACGAGCCTTAACACAGCTGCAGTACATCCAGAACACTGCTGCTCTGGTCTGACTAGAACCAGGAAGTACGAGCACATAAGTCCTGTGCTCAGGTCTCTGGCTCCTGTAGCTCAAATAATAGACTTTAAAGCAGATCTGCTTGTGTATAAGTCTCTCCATGGCCTAGGTCCAAAGTATATCTCTGACATGTTAGTGCCATATGAACCATCTCACACTCTGAGGACTTCAGGGACTGGCCTCCTGCTGGTGCCCAGAGTCAGGACTAAACATGGGGAATCAGCATTTCAGTTTTATGCAGCTAAAACCTGGAACAGTCTTCCTGAAGATGTGAGACAGGCCTCTACTTTGACAATGTTTAAATCCAGGCTCAAAACCGTTCTGTTTAGCTGTGCATACGACTGAAAGGTTTTTATTCTGCACTTTTCTACTTGAATATGAATTTTATGATGATTATTTGTGATTATTTATGTTTAGATTAGTTGTACTGTGATTTTAATGTCTTTCTTATTCTGTAAAGCACTTTGAGTTACCTTTTGTGTGAATTAATCTATACAAATAAATTTGCCTTGGTCAGTCTGTGTAAAGGGTGCAGTAGTTTACTCTGTTGTTATGACTGTATAGTTCTTAGCATTTTATGTGAATGAGCAACACAAAATGGAACACAAGTGTGAAGAGGAAGGAAATATTTTACAATATTTCCAATAAAAAAAAATAAAATAAATATATATATATATATATATATATATATATATATATATATATATATATATATATATATATATATATATATATATATATATATATATATATATATATATATATATATATATATATATATATATATATATAAACTTAAAAGTGCAGCATGCAAAAGTTTTCAGCTCCCTTTTTCTTGAATGCAACCAGTTGCTTTTTGAAGTTGCCTGATGATTTTGGAAAAATTGAATGTTGATCTAATGACTAAAAAGAGTCCACCTGTGTGTAATCTTGTCTCAGTATAAATGCAGCTGTGCTGTGAAGGCTACGGATATTTGTTGAGAGTGTTGGGGAGCAAACCACAAAATGAAGTCAAAGGAGCACACCAAACAGGTCAAAATTGTGATGAAGTTTAAAGCGGGGCTTGGATCTAAAAAGATTTCCCAAGTGTTGAACATCTCAAGGAGCACTGTTCAATCCATCATCCGGAAATGGAAAGAGTATGGCACAACTGCAAACCTACCCAGACATGGCCGTCCACCAAAACTTACAGAACAAACAAAAGCACTCATCAGAGATGCAGCCAGGAGGCCCATGGTGACCCTGGAAGAACTGCAGAGATCCACAGCTCAGGTGAGGGAATCTGTTCACAGGACAACTATTAGTCGTGCACTACACAAATCTGATCTTTATGGAAGAGTGGAAAGAAGAAGCCATTGTTGAAAACCATCCATAAAAAGTCTGGTTTACAGTTCACTAGAAGTCATTTGGAGGACACAGCAAACATGTGGCAGAAGGTGCTCTGCTCTGATGAGACCAAAATCAAACTAAAAGTAAAACGCTACATGTGGAGATAAACTAACTCTGCACATCACTCTGAACACACCATCCCCACAGTTAAACACTGTGGTTATAGCATCATGCTGTGGGGGCTTTTCTTCAGCTGGAACACGGAAGCTGGTCAGAGTTGATGGGAAGATGGATGGAGCTAAATACAGGACAATCTTGGAAGAAAACCTGTTGGAGTCTGCAGAAGACGTGAGACTGGGGCAGAGGTTTACCTTCCAGCAGGACAACTTCAGGACAAAAATTTCAGTCTGTAGTTGTGCAAAGCTGGTGGAGAGATACCCTAAAAGACTTGCAGCTGTAACTGCAGCAAAAGGGGGCTCCCCAAAGTATTAACTTTGGCCGTGTCTCAATTCGACAATTCGAAGTACCCTTAGATATACCCTTAGGCTGACGAAGGGTACTCCTCTGGGTTGCCACCATTATGCCAAAATAGTACAGGCCTACGCCATGGGGCATACTTCAACCGCTGTTTGTGTGCTTACATTATGTAGCTCACATTACGTAGCCTAGCAAATGTGACGGCTGCTGACTAGTGACCTAAAGGTGTAAAATGGACATCGAAATCCATCCATCCATTTTCTTCCTCTTATCCGGGGCCGGGTCACGGGGGCAAGCAGGTACTCCCAGACCTCCCCTCTCCCCGGACACGTCCTCCAGCTCCTCTGGTGGGACCCCAAGGCATTCCCAGGCCAGCCGAGAGACATAGTCCCTCCAGCATGTCCTGGGTCTTCCCAGGACAGCAGGAGCTGTGTTCGCATTGCCGACATCGAAATAGTTTTATTTTTAATTCTTTGTTATTTCATAGAAGAAGAGTCAAGGTGTCGTTGTCACAGGCGTTTCTTTCTGTTTAGATTGAATGAAGTAAAGAATTAATCTTTCCCTTTGAATATCAACAGGCAAATATAATGTTCGAGGTGATTTCTTTTCAATTGTAGCTAGTATTACATAACTTTAAGAATATATACCTTGTTTCTCATGTAGAAGAAGTCACACGCGCTGCACGATGGGATATAGAAGTGCGCGAACTGTGCTTTGTTCACGGCCGATCTCCATGGAAACGCAGGGCACATTGTCGGCCGCATTCGTCGGGTGCATGAAATGGAACAGGCCTTTTCACGCCGGAAGTTACAACACCTTGACTCTTCTTCAAAGAAATAATAAATAATTTAGAATAAAACTATAATTATTTCACTGTACATTTTACACGTTTAGGTCATTAGTCTGCAGTCGTCACGGTTGCTAGGCATAAGCTACAAATGGTACTTCGAAGTGTACTTTGAAGTGTGCATTTGTCGAATTGGGACACGACCTATGTGTGTAACCTAAGTGCCATTACTCTGAATTTGGGAAGTGCAAAGAGCGCATGTCAGTATTGACCAATCAAACGTCATGTGCACAGCTCCTCAACATGTCCAATCACAGTTTACTACTGACCCTGGGACAGTTATACTCCTTAATACAGAGCAGAGGGAGGGTCGAGCTGACTCCACATCATATTAACAGTGAATAGCAGCAGAAAGGAATTAAATCATTAAACAAAACTTTATCTGGCACTCTAAAATAATAATTTTTTTTAGGAGTCAGAACACACAGACACACACACCCCGACACACCCCCACCCCCACCCACCCCCCCCCCCCCCCACACACACACTCATTAAACCTTCTGCCTTTATGTTTCACACTCTTATGTTTCAGACCCCCCCCACACACACCCCCACACCCACACACCCCCACACCCACACACCCCCACACACACACCCCACACACACACACGCACACACATTAAACCTTCTGCCTTTATGTTTCACACTTTTATGTTTCAGACACCCACACACACACACACCCATCCACACACCCCCACACACACACACACACTCATTAAACCTTCTGCCTTTAAGCTGAGCTCATGCATGTGGTGAGGGCTCCAGATGTAGACACTCCAGGGCAGTAGAGGGCACCAATGCGTCTCTTTCACAACCATAACACGCGCACGAAGAAGGACGTCCCCACAGACGCACCTACGTAGCTCACCGGACGCACCGGACGCACCGGACCCACCGCTCTCGTGACAGCTCCATTCAGCTCCATTCAGCCGGACTCCGCGCTCTTTTGTGTCTTTTCTGTCGCTTGTGTCCCGGTTTGTCTCTGCTGAAAGGTGCTTTGGGACCCTGCACGGTCATGGCGGATGACTTGGCCAAAGGTGTGGAAACGGTGTCTGTGGGTAAGAGAAAAAGGAGCGTACTCTGAGTTAGCTGCTAGCCCCACAACATGTGTGCTAATGTTGCGTCAGTCCAGTCATGGATCTACCGGCTTTACACGGTGTACACTCTACACTGTCTAATGCAGCTGGAATCACTCCAGGTGGTGAAGTACTGTTAGTATAAGAGCTACAAATGCACTTTCTGAAATAGTTTTCAAATGCGTAATGAGATGTGTTGGGGCGATGTGATGACAGTTGATTGACTGTATGTCTCTTACTTCTCTCCAAACTCTCCATCTTTTCTTTAATGTCAGTCTGCGTATAAATTCTACGCCACACGCCCCGACCCCCTTGAAATGGATTGTTCCGGTGTTTAACTTGGACCAGCCCTTAAAAACACAGACACATAGTGATCTAATTCAGATTTATAACATATTGTCATCCTGAACAAAGGTATAACATTTCCTCCTCTGATTGATTTGTGGTAAATAATCAAATGGTAATGTGGGTACAATTCTTTGACACGACTTTTCCAAAACAGGCCTGAAACAGAATTCATGCTTTCAGTTTCAGGAGATTGCATCATCTACTAACTTACTTTTAGACCACATGATCTTCAATATATGTTTTGTTTTATAAGATTGTTTTCAAGCGCATATCAATTATCAAATATTGTATCAACACAATTAGGGGTTCACCATTTGGTAAAAATATCTTGTAGCATTTTTTCTGACAACTATTGCGATTGTGACTAGATTTGCGATTTATGTTTTAATAATAGGATTTGTTCACATTGACACATTTTTAATGCATCCAGGAGAATTAACCAAAAGACTGAAAAATGAACTGGCCAACTAGTATAAGATTCACATTTCAGAACATGTGTGTCCAGATCCAAAATAATCGCAATTAACGATATTATCGCGATAATTATTAACCTGTTAACATTCCCCTACTTTACTTAACCCTACAGCAAGGTACATATACTTCTGCCTCACACAATCTACACATCAAATGAAACCTATGGTGCTCGTCACCTGCAATCACCACAGTGATTGCAGTTGAAAATGTGTATGTGTATGTGTGTGTGTGTGTGTGTGCATATGTGTATATATATATATATATATATATATATATATATATATATATATATATATATATATATATATATATATATATATATATATATATATATATGAGAGAGAGATGCAGACACACACACTTTTTTTTTTTACCTTATTTTGATTAAGCATTATAAAATACCCTACTCCACATTATACCATCATTTTTTGTCGCGGTTATCGTACCATACCATTTCACCATCTAATCCCTTCCTGATCGCTCTTCTGTTCTGGCGTGGTTTGTGGTGCCCATGACAGTGTTCTCAAAAGTGAGTCTGATGCCAGTGAGAGTAAATCTGTCATATCATGGGATTGGAGTGAATTAGGGTGCAGGCGGTGACTAAACATTAACAAAATATTTGTCCTGTCCCTATCACGTCCAGGAGAGCTGTACGTGTCGGACAAATGCGGGAGTGACCAGGATGGAGAGGGCACAGAGCAGAAGCCTTTTAAGACCACTCTGAAGGTGAGTCGCCCTAACAGACATTAGTGTCCAGTGTGTCCACTCTTACCTAGTCCCTGTCTCCTCAGGCTCTGCTTTTCGCTGGGAAGGAGCCTTTTCCCACCATCTTTGTGGACTCTCAGAAGGAGGGAGAGGTCAGTGCATTCGTTAGCACACTCTTTTGTGCATTTCAACACATTATGTTGTGTCTCACCAAGTACACTTTTTAATATTATACCAATATGACTGCTAGAGACACATGGAACAAGCCTTTTCAGTCCTGTATCAGTATTACTTCACCTTTCTGGTAGTACTTGATTCATGGTGACTAGATTCAAGTTCATTCAAAATTGTAAGGAAATATTATTATGAACTCCAACACCATTATGTAAATGAGGCAGTGGCTGAGTGGTGAGAGCACTGTCTCTACTCTACTATTATGTCCTTGGGCAATACACTTCACCTGTTTTGCCCACTAAATGGAAATTAGTCCATGGCTACAATCCAGCATGTTTCCAGCATGTCCATTAACGTGCACTGTGGCCACCAAATTAACAGTAATAATACCAGGATGATGGAATAATAGACAGACAATGCATACATTATGCAAATCAGCTTGACTTTTCTTTTGTCTGTGCAGCGATGGGCAGTGATTTCTAAAACCCAGATGAAAAATGCAAAGAAGGCTTTTAACCGCGAGCAGGCCAAGAGCAACAGCAAAGAGAAGAAAGAGGTGAGTCCTCTCTAATACATCAGTCCAAAAACAGCTCCTGACCTGGGGTCTGGGTCGTAACCTGCTGTGAGGGTGACATGTTGTGGGCGTCACCTTTTATGTGCGTCACCTGTTGCGAGCGTCATCTGTAACCTGTTGTTGATGTGCATGTTCTAGGCAGAGGACAATGAGAGAAGAGAGAAAAACCTAGAGGACGCCAAAAAGATCCTCATTGAGAATGACCCCAGTCTCCCCGAGCCTCACATGGTAACACAACAACAACATGTCAGTTTCTAACTGTGGCACAGCGGTGTACTGCGGCCCTCCATGACTTTTTCTTGGTCCTTGGGCTTCTTGGGAATTTTGGCTCAAACAGCAACAAGCTGCCTTTTTATATAGCCTATATCAAGTATTAAGTATAGCTTAGGTTCTAAGCCTGAATAGATCTTGTGGCTCAGTCTAACCTGTGCTAAATTCACCCATTATGAAATGTTCACTGTATTGACCACTTTTTTATTTACCCCCTCTGCTCTGCACTTGTGTGTGTTTCAATGTGCAGCCCTTAATGGAAATAGTTTGTGCCGTCAGTTCACAATACATGTCATAAACACATCTAGATATTTAATTTGGAGAAAAGGGTTAGCTACAGTGTTAGAAGCTTTTACACAGAATAAGACCCCATGGAGACACAGGGAGGGCATCTGACACACAAGAGGATTTCACAAGTTTACAGAGGTCTATACGAACTATAGGGTTAGCACCTTTTTATACAGAATAATCTGTTGTGGAAAAATATGGGCCTGTAACCATCGTTCCTGTTTTAAAGATAATGGCTGTAATGTGCTTCTACTGGTTTAAAGTGGTACTACAATCACAACAGCCTCGAAAGCCTGTAAGGGTCATATACTGAGAACATGTCATATCACAGTCCGTTCAGATTTATTACAAACCCAATATAGACTTGGAGTTGTAGGATCTGTCTAACCAACGTGCTGAGCTCATTTTGCATTTTGACTTGACCAAATTTAAATGTAATCTAGCAGATTTTAAACCATGTCCCAAGGTTTTTAAATGGGGAAATAAATCACAAACAGGGGTTGCAGCAATGGCGTCTTGAATACAAGTGTATAAAGATTACTCATGAATCACTTGTGGGTAAATGAGAAGTGGAAACAATTACAACATGATTAAATGCTCTGAAACGTTGATATTCTATAAAAGGCCTCCTTTAACATGTACTCCGTGCAGGTGAAGATCCATCAGCTGGAGGAGAGGCGAGGCAGCAGGGTGAAGGTGTTTGGGTGGGTCCATCGTCTGCGGAGACAAGGTGAGGGCACCACACAGAGACTTGTTCCTCATTCTACAGTTCTGAGCTCATCCAGTGCATCCTACAGCTCTGAGTGTGTTTGTTTGTGTGTGTCGGTGTTCCAGGGAAGAACCTCATGTTCCTGGTGCTCCGTGATGGCACAGGCTTCTTGCAGTGTGTCTTGTCAGACAAACTGGTAGGTCCTGATCCTGGACATGATTTAAATGTGTCAGATGTCTGATGACACACAGCCTTTTTATAGAATGTGACTTTTTGTGCAATGAATATAGTGCATGATTTGCATCTGGGAGTATACTGATTCCTCTGAAGATCAAATATTAGCAGACTGAGAGTCAGTTTAATCCACCTGTTTGTCCTCTTTCGGCTTAGATCTTGTTTAGAACTGCTATGTAAAGTTTATAGTCTTATTTTAGGTGCAGAATAGACCTGTTTTTGAGCTGGTTTAGATCTGGGTCAAATATTTCTACAGCTCTAAAAGTTTGCCAAAAAGGTGTTTGGAAAATAGTTTATATGCTAAAATGTAATTTTTGGGCCTCTCTACTAACAGGCAATTGAAAGGTGGCATATGTTCATATGAGGGTTCCTATAGTGATTGCAGTGTGTTGTTCCTTTCTGCCCTGATGTAATTTGTGGTGTTGTGTTGCAGTGTCAGTGCTACAATGGACTGGTGTTGTCCACAGAGAGCACAGTGGCTCTGTACGGCACCGTCACACCAGTCCCCGAGGGCAAACAGGTACAACCTCACTATCACCTCACCTTCACACACACACACAACCCCCCCCCCCCCCCCCCCCACACACACACACACACACACACACACACACACTTGGAACGCAAGTGTGAAGTGGAAGGAAATATTTTACAAGATTTCCAATTTTTTTAAAAAATAAGACTTAAAAGTGCAGCATGCAAAAGTTTTCAGCTCCCTTTTTCTTGAATGCAACCAGTTGCTTTTAGAAGTTGCCTGATGATTTTGGAAAAATTGAATCTTGACCTAATGACTAAAAAGAGTCCACCTGTGTGTAATCTTGTCTCAGTATAAATGCAGCTGTGCTGTGAAGGCTACGGATATTTGTTGAGAGTGTTGGGGAGCAAACCACAAAATGAGGTCAAAGGAGCACACCAAACAGGTCAAAGTTGTGATGAAGTTTAAAGCGGGGCTTGGATCTAAAGGAAAGAGTATGGCACAACTGCAAATCTACCCAGACATGGCCGTCCACCAAAACTTACAGAACGAACAAAAGCACTCATCAGAGATGCAGCCAGGAGGCCCATGGTGACCCTGGAAGAACTGCAGAGATCCACAGCTCAGATGGAGGAATCTGTTCACAGGACAAATATTGGTCGTGCGCTACACAAATCTGATCTTTATGGAAGAGTGGCAAGAAGAAGCCATTGTTGAAAACCATCCATAAAGTCTGGTTTACAGTTCACTAGAAGTCATTTGGAGGACTGTAAACCCGGATAGCAACCTTACCGGTTCAATGAGGAACAGAGCAGAGCTGAGACAGTTTGTCCAGTGCAGACCCAAGTGCATTTATTTGAACACAAAAAATATTTACAAAAAAAATGTAAAGAATCAGCATGGCAGTACCTGCTATACATACAGCACCCTCTCCTAACCAAATGAGGTTTGCTCCTTTTTATAGAGCACCTCCCTAATTGGCTGAGCCCACTCTATATTACAGGTACATTTTCCCAAATCCAATTCTATTGTTAAAAATTAGCTCTTTCCAAACAGTGTACAAATGTATTCAATTTCAATTAGTTTGTTAAAATAGAGCTCTATGTTTAAATTATTTGTTTGAACAGTGAACAGAGATGAGATAAGCTAAAATATGAGACACCCATCCTTGTTAGCACCCAGTTGTCTGCCCCGGAACCTTCTTAAGGTGCTTTGGCTCCCCGGGGACTCATTTGGCCGAAACACCTAAGGCAGACAACATGGGTAAGTTAAAATTTGCAACAATTCAATTATCAAATAGCTGATGCAACATTTATCAATAAAACATTTTAAACCTTTGTGTATATTGTCCATTCTTTCTGCTAGCCTCAAAGATAGGCCCATGTCATGGACTAACTACATTACAAGGACATGGCAAACGTGGCATAAGGTGCTCTGGTCTGATGAGACCAAAATCGAATTTTTTGGTTTAAAAGCAAATCTGCACATCACTCTGAACACACCATCCCCACAGTCAAACCCGGTGGAGGCAGCATGATGCTGTGGGGGCTCTTCTTCAGCTGGAACAGGGAAGCTGGTCAGAGTTTATGGGAAGATGGAGTTAAATACAGGGCAATCTTGGAAGAAAACCTGTTGGAGTCTGCAGAAGACGTGAGACTGGGGCAGAGGTTTACCTTCCAGCAGGACGATCATAACGATCATAAACATAAAACCGAAGCGACAATGGAATAGTCTAAAGCAAAATATATTCATGTGTTTGAATGGCCCAGTCAAAGCCTGGACCTAAATCCAATTGAGAATCTGTGGCAAGATCTGAAAACTGCAGTTCACAAACAGTCTCCATCAAATCTGACAGAGCTTGAACTGTTTTGCCAAGAGGAATGGGCAAAAATTTCAGTCTGTAGGTATGCAAAGCTGGTGGAGACATACCCCAAAAGACTTTCAGCTGTGATTGCAACAAAAGGCGGCTCCCCAAAATATTAGGGGGGAATGAATAGTTTTGCACACTGCACTTTTCAGTTTTGTGTTTGTTTGTTTTTTAATCTGGAAATAATGTATAATTTTCTTTCTACTTCACACTTATGTACCATTTTATGTTACTTGCTCACTTAAAATGCAAATTAAAAAATGTTTAAATTTGTTGTGGTGACGTGACAAAATTTGAAAAAGTTCCAGGGGAATGAATACTTTTGCAAGCCACTGTATCTATCTGAAGGGAGGGGCTAACTACACTGAAACTGTAAACAGCTATTGTCTCCAGTTTCAGCCTTAATGACCCTATTCAACCCTTAATGGCCCTCCTGTTGATCTTTTTGTTTGCTTTGGGTCTGAGGATGGAATCATAGATCTGTGAGAGATTATGTCTCAGGTCCCGATTCCTGTTTCAGGAAGGATTGATTGTCTTTCCTAACAAAAAGGCTTCTTTAACTCCCCTCTCAAACCATTTCTTTTCTCTGGCTAAGATCTGAACCTCACTATCTTCAAAGGAGTACGTCTCACCGTACATCACTGGAGTCCAGAGGAGCTCTTCAACAGGGAAGAGGAGCTCTTCCACCACAAGTAGAGAGGGCTTTCTCCACATGTTGCTCCTCCTTCACTTTTCCCTCTGTGTTTGTGGGCACCACTTGATCTCTGTGTTTGTAGAGTTTGTGCTGCAGTGGATAGTGTGAGTCAAACAGCAGGTATTGGTCTGTGTGGGTTTCCTGAAGACTTCTACCTGGAGACACCTGTCCTCTCCTATTGTTACTG
Organism: Periophthalmus magnuspinnatus; assembly: GCF_009829125.3. Classification (NCBI taxonomy): domain Eukaryota; kingdom Metazoa; phylum Chordata; class Actinopteri; order Gobiiformes; family Gobiidae; genus Periophthalmus; species Periophthalmus magnuspinnatus. The sequence goes on along the minus strand of NC_047148.1, from coordinate 390,779 downwards.
CACAATCTAAGAAGGTCAGTTTGTTCTCATTGACCTCTTCCCGTGTGAACTTGATGTTTGGATCCACAGCATTAATATGTGCACTAAAGGGTTCCAGGTCTTGAGTTTTGTTTTTAGTCCAGTTATCATCCACTTATCAATATCAAAGCGTGCATGGAGTGCCTGGAAATGGAACAGTTTGAACGGGACCTCATTGACCTCATGTATAAATTAGCCATAATAGGAAAGACCACTGAGCCCATGGCACAGCCGTGGATTTGCCTGTAGAAGTTTCCTCTAAACTGGAAATATGTGGTATGTAAACAAATTTCCAGAAGTCTGCAGATTTGGTCCGGTGTCAGTTTAGTTCTCTCATTTAGCTTAGTATCCTGCAGTAACCTCCTCTTTGCTGCCTCCACTGCTACTGATGTGGGGATACAAGTGAAGAGAGAGGTCACATCAAATGAGACCATGGTCTCATCTGAATCAAATTAGAGATACTTGATACCTTTGCTCACTGTGTTCTCAATATGGTGCTCCGTGTTGCCAACCAGAGGAGCCAAGATGGTCTTCAGATGTTTGGCCACATTGTATGTGGTGGAATCAATGCTATATACTATGGGTCTGAGGGGTATTCATTCTTTGTGGATTTTTGTTAGGCCATAGATGCAAGGAATGGAGTCACTACTTCTTCAGCTTCTGTAAGCAGTCTATTTTCTTCTTGTTCCACACATTTCCAGTTCAGAGGGAACTTCTATAGGCAAATCCACGGCTGTGCCATAGGTTCACTGGTCTCCCCTCTTATTGCTAATTTATACATGGAACAATTTGAACAGGATGCACTGACCTCATTTCATTGCACTCCAGCCACACATTGGTATTGATACATGGATAACAACTGGACTAAAATCTAAATTCAAGATCTGGAACCCTTTACTGAATATATTCATGCCCTGGATCCAAACATCAAGTTCACACGGGAAGAGGTCAAGGAGAACAAACTGACCTTCTTAGATTGTGCAGTAACAATTGGAGAGGACCGGTGACTCCAGGTAGAAGTCTTCAGGAAGCCCACACACACAGACCAATACCTGCTGTTTGATTCACACCATCCACTGCAGCACAAACTCTACAACACAGAGCTCAAGTGGGGCCCACAAACACAGAGGGAAAAGTGAAGGAGGAGCAACATGTGGAGAAAGCCCTCTCTGCTTGTGGATATCCAAAATGGGCCTTTAATAGATCTAAGAGAGCAAAAAAAACAGGACACAGGGAATCTGAACCTAGAAGGAGAGGTGTTACCATTCAAATCTGCAAACACAGATGGAAACTGGTTCACCCAAAGGACAAAGCCCCAAACCATAAACAAAGTAATGTAGTCTACACCATCATTCAGTGTAGTGAAGAGTGCAGTGAGCAGTACATTGGAGAAACTAAACAGCCACTCCGTAAGAGGATGTACCAACACTGACGGGAGAGTTCCTCTGGACCCCAGTCTGCTGTACATCTCCATCTCAAAGCCACTAACCACTCCTTTGAAGATGGTGAGGTTCAGATCTTAGAACCTACTTTTGTTAGGAAAGACAATCTTTCTTTAAACGGGAAAGGGGGCCTGAGACATGATCCATTCCATCCTCAGACCCAAAGCCAACAAAAAGAAGATATAAGGCAGTGTCCATCAGCAATCTGACCAGAACTGAAGAAGTAGCTTGGATGAGCAGTGCAACGTCTTCACTCCTACACCAATTTGTCCAGTTGACAGATTTAAATGTCGTCTTGTGCTAAATATTAAATTGTAGTACTTTCTTTTATATTACTATGTGGTTTTATATCTGTGTAATCCGTCAGACATCCAGGTAGGTTCCATATTGGTCCATGGGCATATCTTGTTATCTTGTACTTGATCTGATACAGCTCAAGATCATTCAAAAGCTATTTAGGAAAGGTTCATTTCTGTCCTGTGATTGTGACTTTTTTTTAGTATCGATACTTGATCAAATGAGTATCTAGTTTCTATACTAATTTTATGATCTATGTTTCAAATTTTTCAATACTTTTGACAACCCTACAATGAATTACTTCTGGACTTTAGGTTGTTGAATCGTTGGTTGGATGACACTTATAGGAGTGAGTTATTGAAGTGCTTGACATTGCATGGTGGAAAGGTTGATCACTCTCTATGCGTTTCCCCAGGCCCCTGGAGGCCACGAGCTGCACTGTGACTTCTGGGAGCTGATTGGGCTGTCTCCAGCAGGGGGCGCTGATAACCTGCTGAACGAGGAGTCTGACGTGGACGTGCAGCTGAACAACAGGCACATGCTCATCCGCGGAGAGAACGTGTCCAAGATCCTTAGGGTGAGGTCCACAGTCACCCAGTGCTTCAGGGAGCACTTCTTCAGCCGTGGTTACTATGAGGTCAGTGCTCGCTCACACACGCACAGACCCACACACACGTAGATACAGGGAGGTCAGTGCTCGCTCACACACGCACAGACCCACACACACGTAGATACAGGGAGGTCAGTGCTCGCTCACACACGCACAGACCCACACACACGTAGATACAGGGAGGTCAGTGCTCGCTCACACACGCACAGACCCACACACACGTAGTTACAGGGAGGTCAGTGCTCGCTCACACACGCACAGACCCACACACACGTAGATACAGGGAGGTCAGTGCTCGCTCACACACGCACAGACCCACACACACGTAGATACAGGGAGGTCAGTGCTCGCTCACACACGCACAGACCCACACACACGTAGATACAGGGAGGTCAGTGCTCGCTCACACACGCACAGACCCACACACACGTAGTTACAGGGAGGTCAGTGCTCGCTCACACACGCACAGACCCACACACACGTAGATACAGGGAGGTCAGTGCTCGCTCACACACGCACAGACCCACACACACGTAGATACAGGGAGGTCAGTGCTCGCTCACACACGCACAGACCCACACACACGTAGATACAGGGAGGTCAGTGCTCGCTCACACACGCACAGACCCACACACACGTAGTTACAGGGAGGTCAGTGCTCGCTCACACACGCACAGACCCACACACACGTAGTTACAGGGAGGTCAGTGCTCGCTCACACACGCACAGACCCACACACACGTAGATACAGGGAGGTCAGTGCTCGCTCACACACGCACAGACACACACACACGTAGATACAGGGAGGTCAGTGCTCGCTCACACACGCACAGACCCACACACACGTAGATACAGGGAGGTCAGTGCTCGCTCACACACGCACAGACCCACACACACGTAGTTACAGGGAGGTCAGTGCTCGCTCACACACGCACAGACCCACACACACGTAGATACAGGGAGGTCAGTGCTCGCTCACACACGCACAGACCCACACACACGTAGTTACAGGGAGGTCAGTGCTCGCTCACACACGCACAGACCCACACACACGTAGATACAGGGAGGTCAGTGCTCGCTCACACACGCACAGACCCACACACACGTAGATACAGGGAGGTCAGTGCTCGCTCACACACGCACAGACCCACACACACGTAGATACAGGGAGGTCAGTGCTCGCTCACACACGCACAGACCCACACACACGTAGATACAGGGAGGTCAGTGCTCGCTCACACACAGACCCACACACACGTAGATACAGGGAGGTCAGTGCTCGCTCACACACACACAGACCCACACACACGTAGATACAGGGAGGTCAGTGCTCGCTCACACACAGACCCACACACACGTAGATACAGGGAGGTCAGTGCTCGCTCACACACAGACCCACACACACGTAGATACAGGGAGGTCAGTGCTCGCTCACACACACACAGACCCACACACACGTAGATACAGGGAGGTCAGTGCTCGCTCACACACACACAGACCCACACACACGTAGATACAGGGAGGTCAGTGCTCGCTCACACACAGACCCACACACACGTAGATACAGGGAGGTCAGTGCTCGCTCACACACACAGACCCACACACACGTAGATACAGGGAGGTCAGTGCTCGCTCACACACAGACCCACACACACGTAGATACAGGGAGGTCAGTGCTCGCTCACACACACACAGACCCACACACACGTAGATACAGGGAGGTACTTGCATGCACACACTCACACAGACCCACACACACGTAGATACAGGGAGGTCAGTGCTCGCTCACACACACACAGACCCACACACACGTAGATACAGGGAGGTCAGTGCTCGCTCACACACACACAGACCCACACACACGTAGATACAGGGAGGTACTTGCATGCACACACTCACACAGACCCACACACACGTAGATACAGGGAGGTACTTGCATGCACACACTCACACAGAGGTCAGCAGTATTCACACTCGCACACACACAGTGAAGTCAACAGCACTCACACACACCTATGTAGGTCAGCAGTACTTGTGCACACAGGCTTTTACCGTGGTTCTCCTCCTCCTCGTCCTCCTAGTGCTCCTCCTCCTCTAGTCCTCCAGTGTCCATTCTCTGAGGAGATTGAAAGGGCATGTTCTCAGTCTCCTTTTGGATCCAAGTTAATTTTACTGCTTCTAGTGCAAAACCTTCCTTCATCACGTCTCAAACTAGGCTCTAACACTACCGTCCAATCAGATTTGTTTATTTCAGTGAAATAAAGGAGCTCATTGGTCACACATCATTTTGAAAAAAAATCTGATAAGTTCATCAGAGATTCTGCAGAAATCTGCAATGTTTGTTTCTCTAAGCATTGTCTCACACTCTGGTACTGTAGATAGGGGCAACTCAGTGTTTCTTCAGTTATAATTGGTAATGTACTAGTGAATATTTTACATTTGAATCCCATTCAATGCCACCTTTCTTTTAAGTGTTTAATGTTCACCTGCCCTGAAGGGTCCACGACCACTGGTTGGGAAACACTGAGCTAATCCTGCTGGGTGATCACACTCTGATATTCTCAGTACTTGGAGAATATCAGAGTGTGATTTTGTTTGGATCACTGGCAAACAAAACATATAAATAGAAATACATATTTCACTGAAAAAAGATTTTAAAGAGTGAAATTCATTAATATTATTTAGTTTAAAACAACAGGTTTTTGCAAGGGTTTTAACATCACCAAGTTTTAGACCAGGGGTCACCAGTCTTTTTGGAACCGAGAGCTACTTCATGGTCACTGAGTTATACGAAAGGCTACCAGTTTAATACACTCTTCTGAAATAACAAATTTGCTCAGTTTGCCTTTAGCTATGCATTATTAATAATGATAAATGATAATCATCTATGTGAACACACTGATCATGTTAATGATTTCTCACAATTATCAACGATGACAACAAGGTGAGAAACATATCAATATTCAGCACTTTAACTTTATTACTCTCGGTAATTGTTACATTTTCAGATGATACTTGCATCACTACATCTCATAGGAAAAATGTCCCATGTCCCACGGACAAACCTTTTTAACAAAACATAAACTATGTTGCAACATGTTTCAGAAACGTATGAATTATGTAATGTTAAAGAAAAATCAATTTACATATTTTTTATAAATCTGTTGCTTTTTGTTAATTTTTCATCGGCCTCGTGAAAAAAGACTTGCTTACTCACAGCTGCCTTTTAGCTCAGGGCTTTTTCTGCCTGTAGTTCCCGTCCCAATGTGTAGTTAGTGTGGAGCTTTTGTGACACGTAGTTAAGTGTCTCCACATTGTGCCGCTTTGCCGTCACCACAGTGGCCTGCAGATGGGACACACACAGGTTTCTTGTACAGTCATAAAATTTGTTGTGAAAGATATTTTTTCTGCCATGATTTTGGGGTAAGAAACTGCATTCAGCACGCATCTTCACAGCGCTCGCTAGATGACCACTGTTTTTCTTTTTTTAATAAAACAGCGCATATTAATGAACATCTGTAAACAGTGTAAATATGCCAGATTATAGCAAAAAATACTAATTTCCATCTGTTGTCCCTAGGCAGGTACACAGACAACAAATACAACATAGACATTACAAAAATACAATAAAAGCAGCTAAAAGTGCTCACAGACCTGGTTTTCCTTCAGCCACAGTTTAAGGTGCAGTTTGAATGTGGACAGAGATGAACATTCTCTTATTGTCAGAGGAAGACTATTCCAAATATGAGTCCCTTTAACAGAGAGCACGGTTTGTCCAAATTTAGTGCGTCTGTGTGGTACATCACAATCTCCTCGAGATGTGGTCATGGTTCCCATCCCAGTCACAGTCTTTAATTTGATAAAGTCTTTCAGCGGAGGAGGAGCAAGTCCGTGTAGAACTTTAAATAATTTGACATGCGCACAATACTAACCTTTGAACTGAGTAGGTCAGAGTTCACCTGCACTTATCCAAACTTCACGTATAATGAACATATTTTTAAGATATTGTCATTTTTAAATCTATATAAATGTAAGGGTGATTAAAAAAAAAACAAAAAACAAAAAAAAACAGAATAAAATAAAATTTTAGATTCAGCTCATTTGTGAGCTATTTTTAGAACCAGCCTGCGGGTGACTCATCTAGTCCTTGGGGGCGGCCTGGTGCCATGTTGGTGACCCCTGGTTTAGACCCTCTTTCAGCAATGTCTAGCTCAAACAAGATTACAGACTTAACCACTCCACAGGAAAGACCGGTCTCTCTCCTCCTATCCTCTGTTGGTGGGAGGAATCAGGATAGAGGCTTTGAGGAGGCCAGAGAACAGAAATGGAATGCTGCCCATAGACCAGTGTAGTGCTGTTCTGCTGTCCCTCAAACCTCCCGTCTCCTGCAGATCACCCCTCCCACCCTGGTGCAGACGCAGGTGGAGGGTGGCTCCACCCTCTTTGGCCTGAATTACTTTGGGGAGCAGGCCTATCTGACGCAGTCCTCTCAGCTGTACCTGGAAACTTGTATTCCTGCGCTGGGAGATACCTTTTGTATCGCCCAGTCCTACCGTGCTGAGCAGTCCCGCACCCGCAGACACCTGGCTGAGTAAGTAACACGGAGCACCCACACACGGAGTGTCTACACATAGACACAGCTAGTATAGCTCAAACATAAGAGACTTAATGCTTCCATGTCTACGCCAAATGGTGAGTACATGACTATTACAGCGTACAGATACATTGAGGCAAATAAGTATTTGAACACCCTGTGATTTTGCAAGTTCTCCTACTTAGAAATCATGGAGGAGTCTGAAATGTTCATCTTAGGTTCATGTCCACTGTGAGAGACATAAAAAAAATCTGGAAATCACATTGTATGATTTTTTAAAATTTATTTGTATGTTACTGCTGCAAATAAGTATTTGAACACCTGTCTATCCGCTAGAATTCTGCCCCTCAAAGACCTGTTAGTCCACCTTTTAAAAAGTCCATCTCCACTCCACTTATTATCCTAAATTAGAAGCTCCTGTTTGAGGTCGTTAGCTGCATAAAGACACCTGTCCACCCCATACAATCTGTAAGACTCCAACTACTGACATGGCCAAGACCAAACAACTGTCAAAATGCACAAAAGACAAAATTGTAGACCTCCACAAGGCTGGAAAGGGCTACGGGACAATTGCCAAACAGCTTGGTGAAAAAAGATTATTAGAAAATGGAATAAGCTAAACATGACTGTCAATCTCCCTCGGACTGGGGCTCCATGCAAGATCTCACCTCGTGGGGTCTCAATGATCCTAAGAAAGGTGAGGAATCAACCCAGAACTACACGGGAGGAGCTGGTCAATGAAAAGAGCTGGGACCACCGTTTCCAAGGTTACTGTTAGTAATACACTAAGACGTCATGGTTTAAAATCATGCAAGGCACGGAAGGTTCCCCTGATTAAACTAGCACATGTCCAGGCCTGTCTTAAGTTTGACAATGACCATTTGGATGATCCAGAGGAGTCATGGGAGAAAGTCATGTGGTCAGATGAGACCAAAATAGAACTTTTTGGTCTTAATTCCACTCGTCGTGTTTGGAGGAAGAAGAATGATGAATACCATCCAAAGAACACCATCCCTACTGTGAAGCATGGGGGTGGAAACATCATGCTTTGGGGGTGTTTTTCTGCACATGGGACAGGACGACTGCACTGTATTAAGGAGAGGATGACCAGGACCATATATTGTGAGATTTTTGGGAACAACCTCCTTCCCTCAGTTAGAGCATTGAAGATGGGTCATAGCTGGGTCTTCCAACATGACAATGACCTGAAGCACACAGCCAGGATAACCAAGGAGTGGCTCCATAAGAAGCATATCAAGGTTCTGGAGTGGCCTAGCCAGTCTCCAGACCTAAACCCAATAGAAAATCTTTGGAGGGAGCTCAAACTCTGTGTTTCTCAGCGACAGCCCAGAAACCTGACTGATCTAGAGAAGATCTATGTGGAGGAGTGGGCCAAAATCCTGCAGTGTGTGCAAACCTGGAGAAAAACTACAGGAAACGTTTGACCTCTGTAATTGCAAACAAAGGCTACTGTACCAAATATTAACATTGATTTTCTCACATGTTCAAATACTTATTTGCAGCAGTAACATACAAATAAATTATTTAAAATATCATACAATGTGATTTCCAGATTTTTTTAGATTATGTCTCTCACAGTGGACATGCACCTAAGATGAACATTTCAGACCCCTCCATGATTTCTAAGTGGGAGAACATGCAAAATCACAGGGTGTTCAAATACTTATTTGCCTCACTGTACGTGCCGTTGGATAAAGTGACTGTTGTAGTGATGCACTCAGGTACATGAGTCATGTGACTGTTGTATGATTCACTGATGTGTCTGAACGCAACACATGTGACTGTTGTGATGCATTCTGAAACATGTCAGTGACTGTTGTGATGCGTTCAGGTACACCCACATTGAGGCCGAGTGTCCCTTCATTACATTCGAGGACCTGCTGCAGCGGCTGGAGGATTTGGTGTGTGATGTGGTGGACAGAGTGCTCCAGTCTCCTGCAGGAGATCTGCTCTACGACATCAACCCTGTATGTCCCACGTGTCCAGTGCATCCAGTTCATGTGCTCGGGCTTATCACTGTGCATTTATTTTAACAACATCAGAAATGGCATAGTTAAAAAAACATTTAAAAAATGAACTTTTTTATTTTGAACAGTTGGCAGAGGTCCAAATCCAGTAGATAACCAACGGCATGCACTTTAGCATCTAGCAATGGGGAGCAACGTCGCAAGGAGTACTTTCAGGTGTTGCTTAAATCATTAGAGTGGGTGTAATGCAAAATTGGCTGACTTGGGGCTTTTATAACATTGCTCTTATGCCATCCATGCACATTGGAGTAATCTTCCCAGGCCCTATTCGAATCCTCCTTTGCGGTTAGCAATACGAGGCTCAGTCTCTGAGCCTACATCAACCATGTTTCCAACCATTTTTCCTAAATATACAATATACTGAAGGGATGTTCAGTAGTTTCATCAGTGGGATGCACTCTGATTATGTTGTGATGGGACTCTGTAGAGGAAGCAACGGGAGGGGTGACTCAGAGCATCAAAAATTAAACAAACTTTATTCATCAACATTTGAATATGTTGTTTTCAGCAAGTATACCATTTTCAAAGCAATTAAAGATACGTGTAAGTGTTATATCCCGTCTTTAAAGAAAATGGGCTTTTTTTTCTGGTTTGGTCAAAAAATAGTCCTACAGTTAACTCCTGGGATTCCTCCTGTGGATAATTGCTCGAGTGCAAAGGACATAAAGTGAAATTGGTCAGAGTGAGGTGACTTTATTTAAACTTTTAGGTGCAGTTGGAGTTTGTTTCCAGATATAAATCAGACCCAAATGATCATATGGACAGGCTGCATCCACCCTTAGAGTTTAGCCAGATCATTCTTGTGTCCATAAGCAAGGCACCTTAACACTGCTCTACTCTTTATATGTAGGGTAACATGTTATTTCCTCTGACCTTCTTTGGTGTGTGTTGTCACTGGTCAGGACTTCAAACCGCCTAAGCGTCCCTTCAAAAGAATGAACTACAGCGAGGCCATCGAGTGGCTGCGAGAACACGACGTCAAGAAGGACGATGGCTCCTACTATGAGTTTGGAGAGGTGAGACCCTACACCTGCTTTGCTGTCTGAATGGTCTTGCCCTTATGGCTGGGCCATGTGGAGGTCAAATCCTATTGTAATGCCATGATTGTTACAATCAGCTAATGCAGTATATAGGAATTAGCGGCTTAATGCAGATCTTTACACAGAAAAACTATACTTTTGCACACCCTCTTCTCCCTTTCATGGGTTTCACAGATGAAAACATAGCAGCGTTCCCATAGCAATTAAATACTCCAAAGAAGATATCAGTCAAGAAGATATCTCCAATGACCCATGAACTGGTCAGGTTAGTATTTTAGCCATCTCTGCGGGCCCCATTCAAAACCTGGGTCGCTGTAAGATTCTTTCCAGTACTCAGTCCATAAGTCATTCATGCTCCCTCACGACAATTCTCCATAAATATACATAAACATAATACAAAACTGTACACAGCAACTTGACAAACTGATGCAATGTGGAGTAGTTTCATTAGTGGGATGCATGCTGACAACATCAAAAACGAAAGTGAAACTTATAAAACATGTTAATACGTTGTTTTCAGCAAACATCTTTTAAATATTTTACGTGTTAGCAGTTAATAACCCATAGAAGCAAAATATGTATGACCCATTTGTCCTGTGGAGTCACCTTGATCTCACACATGGATGTGAGTACTGAGGGGTGAGTTTCTTGTTTCGGTTCACCACTGAGCCCAAGCTATTGAGACAACACCAAACAGCCATCTTGGATTCATTTTCCCAGTCTCACTTTACTTCCATGATCTCCGTTTAGTTGGTGCCCCACATAGCCTTACTTTTCTATCTCCAGGACATCCCAGAGGCTCCAGAGAGGCTGATGACAGACTCCATCAATGAGACCATCTTGCTTTGCCGCTTCCCCGCTGAGATCAAATCCTTCTACATGCAACGCTGCTCCGACGACCGCCGCCTCACGGAATCTGTATGTCCCAACACGCACCTCCTAAACCTCTTTATATCTTTGTCACTTTAAAGTCGTTTCACATGAAGAGCTTTTGTGCACAGAATGGTAAAGACTGTCTTTAAAAATGTGAAAAATAGAAGTTTTATTTTAAATTGTTTTCAGTTACTTGTTGTTATTTATTACCTTATGCTTTCTGAGCATCCTAATTATTCACCGTAATGAATTTATAAGCACTGTTCATAACTTTGAGAGGTCATAGTTGAGTCACACAAAGCTAGCAACAACTAACATGCTAAGCCCCACTTCCTGACTCTTTGACAATGAAACATTTTAGAAATAGATACAGACCGTACACAGCGGACTTATTTTGACCCTAACAGAGCTGCATTTACAATAAATCTGTACTGGGGGAAGACTATTTTTGCTCAAATACATTAATAAATTGGTTTAACTGTAAGAGTAGGCACATAAGCAGCAATGTTTTGACTTATTTTTTGTATTTCCTGTCTGATGCCAGTGTATATGCATTGTACAGGTGGATGTTTTGATGCCAAACGTGGGGGAGATCGTTGGGGGGTCCATGCGTATCTGGAACAGCGAGGAGCTTCTGGAGGGCTACAAGAGAGAGGGCATCGACCCCACGCCCTACTACTGGTACACTGACCAGGTAATGGCCCACACACCTGCATTCTAAGAGGGTTTATGTGTTTATGTGTGTACATGGATTGCATTTATTTCCTGGAGACTGATCCTGACCCAAACCTAAATGAACTTTAAAACATGTGATTTTATATTGAAGGACTCACTATTATGGGGACTAGAGTTGTGGTTTCCATGAAGTAAGAGTGTATTCATTACAATGTGGGGACTGAAATCTATTCAAACAGTACATATACAGACCCATGCATACAAATAAACACTGACACCACGTTACACTGACCAAGTGCTACAGCATGTGTATATATATGGGTGTGTGATGTACTTTGAATGTGATCACCTTAATTGCAATGACATTTTAGGACAACCCCAAACTAAATGAGTGTGTTCTTTGTTTTGACCCTGGTGTTTTTCCATGATTACAGAGGAAGTATGGCACATGCCCTCACGGAGGCTATGGTCTGGGTCTGGAGCGCTTCCTCACCTGGCTCCTAAACAGACACCACATCAGAGACGTGTGCTTGTATCCACGCTTTATCCAGCGCTGCCGGCCCTGAGGCTGCTCCTACTTTACACACACAGCCCCTGTAACTGCAGTGCTTCATCCAGTGCTGTGAGTCCCCAACCCCCATCGACCACACTGCAGCTCCTCCCCAGGCTCCTCTCCTCTAGTGTCTTACCCCTCTGCGGTCTCTTAGTACCATGAGTACACTGTACTGTACAGCATTGGCTTTGTCTAAATCTATCATGTTCTGTGAAGGTTCAATAAACTATCAAAATCTACACCTTTGTCCCCATTCCAGTATTTACTGCCAAAGGGTTCCCCCCCCCCCCCCCCCCCCCCCCAAAGGTTACTGCTTTATCTTTTGTAATTGCCAGTGCTCCCAAATACACGCTTGTATTTCTCTATAAGACTGCTCTTGTATGGCCACCAGATGGCAGTAGTCACTGTCATCTGGTGGTGAACTCTTTTCATGTAGCCCAGGGGTGTCCATACTATGGCCCTGGGGTCAAATGCAGCCCTCGGACCAGTTTTTATTGGCCCTCAGGCCTCCTGCTGAACCGGCCCAATTGATCATAAGCAGTACTTTTAACAGCAGATTAAACTATTTCTACCACTACATCCTCAAACATCACATTGCATTGTGATAGAGACCTCAAATGAATGTGTTTCAAGTCTAATATACAGCAGCTCTGTCAGATCTGTGTATAAAGCACCGCACTGCATTGATCACCGGTCTGTGGCCCTCGATTAAAATAAAAAGCTTGGGCACCTCTGATGTAGCCTGTGTACTAAACCCGGACCTCAGTACTCAATGGTCGTGTCTCAGGCCGTGTCTCATTTCACCAAATGCATTGTTTGAAGTACTCTTCGAAGTGCCCGGCCGAAAATGGGTACTCCGCAGTGTAGCTGCCATCTTGCTAAAATGGAACAGGCTTACACCGTGGACTGTACTTCCACCGCTGTCTTTGCACTTAAGAAAGATACATTACGTATGTTATTTTTAATTATTTAATATTAAATAGAAGAGTCAAGGTGTTGTCGTCGCGTTTCTTTCTGCTTAGATTAAATGGAGTAAAGAATTCTTCTTTCCCCATTGAATATCAATAGGCAAATGTAACATTTGAGGTGATTTCATTTTTTTTTTTCTCAATTGTAGCTACTTAACTTTTACAAAATAAACCTTGTGAAAACGTAATAACAGAGACAGAGGTAACAATATCATTTTGATATTCATAGTCTATAAACCAGAGAACACTGATTAGTTGTACATATAGTGGGATATTGCAGTATAACATTCGGTATTTGGGCCAGGTTTAATTTTATCTGTCGCTAAACTACTTTCATTGCAGTAGAGGGCGCTGTTTACCTTCTAGGCCAGGGGTCACCAATCTTGAGACTGGGAGCTATTTCATGGGTACTGAGTCGTATGAAGGGCTTCGATACGCTCTTCTGAAATAACAAATTTGCTCAATTTGCCTTTAGTTATACATTATTAATAATGATAAATGATAATCATCTATGTGAAAACACTGATAACATTAATGATAATGATCATTACAATTAACAATGGACAATGACAGCAATGTGGGAAACAGATATCAATATTCAGAACTTTAACTTTATTAATCTTAGTAACTGTTAGATTTCCAGATTTTAAGATATTGTCATTTTTAAATATATATAAATGCAAGGGTGATTAACAAATAGCAACAGAATAAAAATAAATTTTAGTTGCAGCTCATTCTTGAGTTGTGCTATTTTTAGAAGTGGTCTGGGGGTGACCTGGTGCCCGTGGGCACAGTGTAGGTGACCCCTGGGTCAGATGTTTATTGATAGAAAGTAAGCTACCAAACTGTTTATGCTATCCAGAGAGCCGCCCACGATAATAGGCGGAGAAAGAAAACTGCACATGATTTATTAACAGGAAAGTTACCAAACGTGTCACAAATGCAAAAGTTTGGATCTACATGTTTTGGCTATAAGCAAGAGAAAGGCAAGCTAGATTCCAAGAGTGAGCAGGGCATTTTATAGGCTATGATAAAATAGTCCAGCCTATCTAATATTTTATACTGAAGTGAGCAAGGTCCAGAAGCACAGGTTGGTGAAATTTACAGCCAAAGCAAAAGCAGAAAAAGAGGCAGAAACTGTAGAGTTGAACATAGGGTATGATATTGGAAACAATGACAATGTAATTTATAACAGAGCAGAAAGATGAGGACATAACTCAACCTGAAAGGAGTTCTGAGATTTTAGGTGAACATGAAAATGTTGAGCAGCTACAGACAAATGCTGCAACAGGGATCAGAAGAAAGCCACCTTAAACAGAAACCAGCGTATCCACAAGATTCTGAGACTGAGGGCGATTCAAGGGACAACTTACAAATGTGTTGATTTTTGTTATCGAGCTGTTTGTGAGATTCCAAAAATGTATGAGGAAGCAGTGATGTCATCCAAGTCAGTTCTGTGGAAAAATGCCATGGATGAGGAGATGCCATCTCTGGAGGAAAATGAGACTCAGCTGACCCCCTTGTCACCAGGTAAAGAAGTTTTAGGAGGGAGATGGGTCTTTTGCATTGAAAACGGACACAAAATGATCTAACAAACACAAAGCAAGACTTGTTGCTAAAGGATACAACCAGCAAGCAGGAACTGATAATGAGGAGACTTTCTCACCCACAGCAGATATGACAAGTGTCAGTTCTTATGCAGAAAGCAGTGCAGGAGGACTTGATCTTGCACCAAATGGATGTAAAGACAGTGTATTTGCATGCGCCCATTGACTGAGATTTTTTTAGAACAGCCACAAGGTTAAGAGAAACACTCAAAAACAGGTGGAAAAACTGGTATGTAGACTGAAAAAAATCCTTATATGGACTTAAGCAATCAGACAGAAACTGGAATACTGTATGTATAGCTGTGCATATCTATCATCTATCTATGTGAAAATGATTTTGTACAGAATGCTGCAGATCATTGTGTGTATACAAAGGAAAAATATAGTCAAACGTTGATACTCGTTATCTGGTTAGATGACCTCATTATTGCTGCTACTGGTAAAAATAAAATGAATGATGTGAAAAGAATGTTACTCTAAAATTCAGGGTGAAAGATCTGGGAACTCTGAAACATTTCTTAAGAACAGACTTTGAACAAACAACCGGACTAGTCAAAATGTCACAAGAGAGATATGTGAGAAAGGTATTGAAAAGGTTTGACGTACAAAATTGTAAACCAAAAGAAACTCCTCATGAAACTGAAATATACAGAAAGTGCTGAAAAATGTAAACAACCACGGCAGTACAGAGAGGCAGTGTGAAGTTTAATTTACTTATCCACATGTACTAGACCTGACATTAACTTTGTTGTCAGTAAACTTTCTCAACACTTTAGTGAACCAACTGTGGAACACTGGAATACAGTGAAACATGTATTCAGGTATTTAAAAGGTACAACAGAACAAGGACTATACTTGAAGAAAAATGTAACCAAAAAGCTTGGCCTGACAGTTTACTGTGATGCAAGTTGGGCATCAAATGAAACAGACAGATGTAGCACTTCAGGTTATTGTGCTAGTTTATGTGAAGGAAGTTCACTGATTTCATGGAAAACCCGAAAACAACAAAGAGTAGCTCTCTCTACCTGTGAAATACATATCTTTAGCTTCAGCCATACAGAAATGTCTTTATATAGAACAGCTACTAAAAGGACTTGACAACTGCCAATATGAGAAAACAAAAGTGTATGAAGACAATCAAGGCACAATTGCACTTACAAAAAATTCTGTTAACAAAGATGTTGGTGTTAAATACCTCTTCATAAGAGATATTGTTACTACTGGAAGAGTAGGAATATTGTCCTACAGATCTAATGATTGCAGATATCTAAACAAAACCAGCCACAAAGCAGAAGCTAAAAAGTTTTGCACAGAAAATATAAGGTACTTAAAGAAATGAAACATTTATGTGAAAATGTTATGAAAATGTTCAGATATTGTAATTTTGTTTTACCCAGTGAGCTAACAGCTGGTGGGGGTGTTAAGTGTTGTTCATAAAACAGCGCTCGGTCTCTGTAAAAGAGCTGTTTTATTTTGTAGACAGGATGTGATGTCTGTTACGCTCTCTCTTCTCACACTGTATGCCCTGGTGCGCCATACAAAGTTTATTTAATAAATATGCCATGCAGAGGCTAAATACTCAACCTGGTCAAGAATCATTTTTCCCAGTTATGAAGAGATACTTCTGTCCAAAACACCTTAACAGGTACTCGTGCCGAAATGGGACTCAGAACATACTTCAACCCCTGTCCGTGCACTTGAGGAGTATTTGGCACCGGTGAATAAGTGACAAATGCTCTGCAAGTGCACAGACACGTGTCCTATCAAAAATGACGATTGGATTCGATCAGTTCAAATCACAAAAATCCATTTAATCTCTGTTACATTAACATGCGCAAATTTGTTAATCCAGATAACTTTATGGAGGCTAATAACCAAATGTATTAAAGACTGATTCAACATTAAAAATATATTTATTTAAGGTTTTTACATTAAATAAAATGACCATATGGGGGAAAAACATAACATAAAGACATGTTTTGTTTTGTTTTTTTAATATATTTTATTTTATTATTGCAACCTCAAAATTCCCTCCAAATAAACAGCCAATCAGATGTGCAGGAGGCTCGACCTGCTCTGGAACAGAGCGCGACGTGACAAGTGCCCTAGTGCCTGCAGTTTGTCACTGCCCTTGTTCGATTTTAACCTCCTGAGACCCAAACTCTTGCATGACATGCTTTATTCATTTCTCTTTGTTATTTGGGCTGACTGGAACCTGATGAGTCTAAATACAAAGAATTATCTTTTTACATTATGTAGTTTCAAAGAAAAAAAATATGTAAATCAAATGTCCACATATGTGGACATTTTAATAATTTTGATAAAACATTTGAATAATGATTTACAAAAACTATTTATTAAGACCCTGAACACAGCAACATTTGTCCTGAATGTAAAAACAAAATGAGAAACAACAATTGTGCCTCTTGGAACAATGTGTCTCATGTGAAGAGCTGCTGACAGGAGCAGAAAGAAAATTTAAAAATATTCTAAACATTCTAAACTGTTAAAAATGAATATATATAATATATAATATATTTGCATTGTTGCTGTTCTTGTTGCTGTTATTCATATTTATTTAAATAAACTTTGTATGGCGCACCAGGGCATACAGTGTGAGAAGAGAGAGCGTAACAGACATCACATCCTGTCTACAAAATAAAACACCTCTTTTACAGAGACCGAGCGCTGCTCTATGAACTTAACTGCCCTCTTCGTCGGGCGGTACTTCGGACAGTGCATTTGAACTGGGACATGCCCAGTGTGCTGCGTCCCTGCATCATGGGCTTAAACATGGCTTCGGAATTTCTTGTTATTAATATATTGATTTTAATTTTGTAGGACATCCTACAAAAGTGTATCTATCTATCTATCTATCTATCTATCTATCTATCTATATCTATATCTATATCTATATCTATATCTATATATATATATATATATATATATATATATATATATATATATATATATATATATATATATATATATATATATACCCTTTAGGTTATGTATAATCATATCTCCATGTGAACCACACTCTTTTATAGATCCTTGGGCGCGTGTTTGAAGTGTCCTGAAGTATATTCGTGCTTTTACTGTGAAAAGCCAAACCGGACGTTGCAGCGGAGGTTGGCCCCGGTTCCGCTTACGTCAGGAGCAGCAGCTAAAGCTGAAGGAGTCCTGTGGCACATCGGAGTGGACAGTGAGGACACTGTCTCTGTGCACCCACAGCGCCGTTTCACTGAACCCAAGCCGAGTGTGAGCCGTGCGGAGCCGCGGAGGGAGCCATGGCGGGACTGGGCAGCGCGGGCCGCCTGCTTCACTGTGAGTAGGACATGAGTAGGACATGAGTAGGATATTCAGCTCTCCCTCTCACTTTCTAACTGTTTGGAAGTTGTGCACAATCGCAGCCGGTCTCCTCCTCTTGTCTCTGTCCGGTCTGTCCCGTTTGTCCCGTTTGTGACCTTAAGTGAACCGACCTGTCATCTGATTGGGACACAGGAGAAACACGCACCAGTTCCGCTTATGTTGTGAAGTTATTGGAACATTACGTTGAAATGATTGTGTTTTCCTGCTCCTCATCACCTAGTCTATGTGAACAGACCAAACCATGGGGTAACATCACGGTTCCGTGAGAATTAAGCTCGTGGAGGCTTTTATTCTTTCCCTCCTGGTGCTTTTACGCATGCTCCTTCTGTAGGTTATTGTAGATGTCCTGTTTCAGAGCACGTTTCTCTGACAGTAAACAGTAAACCGTGACAGAAGCTTGTCCTCGTAGTGAGGGGGATGTGTCCACTCTGCTGTCCGTCAAGTTGTCCGAGTTACACAATTCCAACGTTGTCAACTTGCGTAATATGAACAGTGGCCTCCTAGCGGCGGCTTTGGGAACAGGAGGCATTTTACTGTCTGTCAACCAGGATGATCAGACCATAAAGGAATAAATATGGGCCCAAATAAGAGGCGCATGAATGATCTTGTTCTGTTTTAGAACAAGTATAAGACCACATAGACTATTCTACGCTCATGGACCCTCTACCTGGATGACTAAGGGATCATACAGATATAAGGCCACATGGTAAAATAAAAGCAACAACTAGGATTTAATGTTGAAAAGTCTATTGTCTAAAGAAAGATTGAAGTTTTTTATTAGCATTGAAAGAGGTATTGAATATTTTGGTGTCTTGTATTAAGCAGGTTGGAGCTCCACATCTCTCTGGCCATCGTTCAAAAGTATTCCTCTTCCCTTCTTCCTCTTCCTAATGAAAAGTTGGTCTAGTTTTTTCTCACTTCCTTCAATCAGTCACTTCCTTGTAATCCTATAATCCTTCGGAATTACTATACAGCAGGATAGTGTTGTCACGATACAAAAATTTTGAACTTGATGTCAATACTAAGGAATTGACTCGATGCTCAATACTGATTCTGATACCATGATGATAATAAAAACACTCTTTATTTAGATGGTAAAATGTTGTTTTCCACATTAAATCAAAGCACTCTTGTTAGTATTACCATGTGGCCCACTGTTGTATACTTTTGACAACCCTACAGCAGCACCATAAAACCTAAAATATGTTCAGTTTATCTGAGAAAACTCCAGGGTCTCCAGGCCAGAAGCTCCAGAGGTGTACTGTCAGGGGCCCAGGGCAGGAAGGCTCACCATTAATACCATTTATACAGCGTCCAATTCTGGGCTCTCAGACCAGTGCAATTCAAGATTTTCTCAGGTTTTAAGATTTATATTTTTAAGGGAGAATTTAGTCTCAAATTGCTATTTTCTTTTCTTTTTTTGTCCTGGTTTTTACTAGTAACAAATGCATTGGGTTACTAACTTGACTGTCAAAGTATATTAAAAAAATAGCAGTGATATTGTTATTGCTATATCATAATTATCAAATATCTGATTGTATTCTTGTATGAGGCAGCCCTTGCTTTGTGCACACTGGTAGATAGATATCTTGTTTGGGTAGTTTGCAATTTATCCTCATTCACACACACATCATTCATATCAGTGAACACACATTGGGGGGCGAGGCAGGCAAGTGTCTTATCCAAATACAGTATTCATCTGTGGGAGCTGGAATTGCACCACCAACCTGTAGGATCTGACTGCGTTACCAACAATGTTTTAACAAGTTGAAAGCTGGTTTTGAACACATCAGAAGGCAAACTCTCTACCAACTGAGCTGCTGCCACTCGCCTATATCATTGGAGATAAATCCATTCATTTTTCAGTTTGAATTTGTCCTGACTGTTGCTGCTGTGCCATAGGTGTTCGAAGCAATGTCCAGCTCTGTGTGAGGAGACGCTCCACTGCTGCAGCTTTGGCCCAGACTGCAGCTCCAGACACACAGGAGAACAGGTACTAGAGCAGCGGAACAGGTACTAGAGCAGCGGAACGGGTACTAGAGCAGCGGAACGGGTACTAGAGCAGCGGAACGGGTACTAGAGCAGCGGAACGGGTACTAGAGCAGCGGAACGGGTACTAGAGCAGCGGAACGGGTACTAGAGCAGCGGAACGGGTACTAGAGCAGCGGAACGGGTACTAGAGCAGCGGAACGGGTACTAGAGCAGCGGAACGGGTACTAGAGCAGCGGAACGGGTACTAGAGCAGTGGAACAAGTGCTGCAAGAGAAACAGGTACTTCAAGGTAATAAGTTTTAGCTGTTCCATTAAAGCTAAAAGATAAGATAAACCATTAAACACTTTTCAATTGGATTTATTTATATATATATTTTTAGTTCTTACTATTAAATTGTGACTTGTATAATAACCATTATCCTGACATTCCTACACCGTACTTTTGATTTGCCAAATGCCTGAACAGTAAAATGTAGGGCTGGGCGATATGACAAAATTAATCGCACATTTTTTTTCTTCACATTGATCATCACAATTATTATTACATTTTCACTTTTGTCTTAATAAACATAAACAACACAAACATTTAATTATTGACATTTAAAATTCTTCCTCCAAAGTCAAGTGTCTGCTCCAAACCACATGCTTTTACTGACAGAGGATTGGCTGTAGACCTCTCCATTAAAAACAATTTGAATTTCCTTTGGCATCAATAAGGCGTCTGTCAGCCCTGTAATAACTAGTGGTGTGAAGTATGTGATGGTGTTTTCAGAAAGCCGAAGACCGGGATCCTGATGCTGAACATGGGAGGCCCTGAGAAACTGGAGGACGTCCATGACTTCCTCCACAGACTCTTCATGGACACAGACCTCATGAAGCTCCCAGTACAAAAGTAAGACATCGTCGCATAAAAACTCTGAACTCTCTTGGGCTCCTACAATAGTCCATTATTGACTCAGTACGACCCTCACTATAAAAAGGAATGTAATGTGTGTTTTTGCTCTTCTGAGGCCTAAAATGTATCAAAATCAAAACATTATTGTGATACATGTATATAGATACCAATCACACGAGAGAACTGTATTTTTGTATCTCTAATATTTTTTGAGCTTTTGTAGAACTGAATAGAGAATCTATAAGAACTCATTTTCATACAAGTGCACTGTTAGATCAGCTTCAAAATGTATGATTTAATGAAGACTGAAAACATTTGCTCTAAATTAATTCAAGAATCCCAGTAAACTACAGGGTTAGCAGCTTTTACACACCATAAGACCCCATGGAGACTGAGGGAGGGCATCAGACACAGAGGCATTTCAGAACATGTTTGCAGAGACCTAAACTACAGGGTTAGCAGCTTTTACACACCATAAGGCCCCATGGAGACACACAGACATTTAGTCTCAAAGTGGATATTGTGTGGTCTATAGTGGTTTGGGAGAATTCATACAATTATCACAGGTCATTGTGGTTTCAAACATGCTATTAAAGGTTTAGTCTTTAATGTTGATTTCAATTAGTGAAAAGGCAGCAATATATTTAGGTAATATAATGTCCTCTTTGAGACCTTAATGTCCCTATTTCTGTTTTATTTTGTTTGGTTACTATGCAATATATGCAGCAATCTAGCATTTTTTGATACCGATATCAGTATTTTGACTTTAAGTGTCTGCCAATAGCTGATATTAACTGATATTAGTGTAGGAACAAAAAACTGCACTAATTTCCTTAAAACACACTTAACTTATTAGTACTTATTAAGAAATCCAATTGTGTTATGCAACTGTGATTCATCCTTCAAATAACTAAACTAAACAGCTTCATAAGGATAAAAGTTCAAACATGACATGTAAAGGCCTAACCAGGATATCTGCTTAACCAATGTAAATCATGTAACCGATACCCGCCCCATGTCTGCTGCCTGTGTTCAACCAGGAAGTAAAATTATAATCTTCCCCCAAGTGGTCAAACTAGGGAAGTTAGATGACTTGGGTAACTTGTCACTTTAAGGCCCCTGAACATTTTTGCTTGTGTGTAAATAGTGTTTTTATGTATGTATTGTTCACCTTGACTGAGCTCTGGTCTACTGGATTGTGTACAGTAAACTGGGCCCCTTCATCGCTAAACGCCGCACCCCAAAGATCCAGGAGCAGTACAGCAAGATTGGAGGTGGCTCTCCCATCAAGCACTGGACTTCCATGCAGGGGGAGGGCATGGTCAAGCTGCTGGACCACATGAGCCCCGAGACAGGTACCACCCTGGCCTTTGGGTAG
Organism: Periophthalmus magnuspinnatus; assembly: GCF_009829125.3. Lineage (NCBI taxonomy): Eukaryota > Metazoa > Chordata > Actinopteri > Gobiiformes > Gobiidae > Periophthalmus > Periophthalmus magnuspinnatus. Next base: position 368,417 of record NC_047148.1, on the reverse strand, counting down.
CACGCTACTCCTACTTTGAACAGGGACTATTCAAAACCAACGAGGTCACTGTTCACCATGTTGTAATGCTATTTATGTATGTAATTTATCTTCATCAAAAAAACAAACTTGAAGTATTGTGTGTTTGTAGAAATAATTGAAGTAGCAGAAAGTTGTACAGAGAGGTAGGAGTGGTGGTATCGTCCATTCAAGCCTACCACTGCTTCTGTTGTGCGAGTATTGTACCTCTGATGACAAGCATTGAGCTGGAGATGTCCATACTTAGATGTCCATTACTATCAAGTAATAGTGTCCTCACCAGCCCCTGTTAGGGCTGTCAAAAGTATTAAAAATCAGATGCTAATTGACTGCCTCTCAAGATGGCGTCAGCGTGATGGGTTGAGTTATATCTAATAATGTTCTTCCAGCAGTGTTCTCTCTAGGACAGGGATGCCGTCGATGACCACTGGAATGACCAGATGCTGTCCCAATCCTCCTCAGTCATTTTAATTGTTGCCTCCTTTTCCCATTTCTGTTTCACATATAGCGTATTACACTTGTCAGTCACATCAAGTGCATACTTTAGATATCATTTTTTGAGTAGATAATCTGAAGAAGCATTTTTTAAAATATTGAACTCGGCATATGGGTTGAGTAAAATTTGTTATACTGCAATTTGAGTTAAAAGAATGTCTGACTTGTAAGTAATTGTAAAAGTCATTTGCCCGCAGATTGTATCCACTTTGCATTGCCTGAAAGCTGAGAAAAGTGTTTCTCTCTGTGTATGACAAGTAGGTGGTCAAACCCCTGTCTATCCAGGATTTAAAAACACAATCGCTTCTGTTTGGGGGAAACTCTGTGTCATAAGCACACCATCTAAATAGAGTTATCATTTTCTGAATTTGAGTCAAATTTACCATGTTTTGCCAGATCTTCAAAGATAAATTTATCCAGCAGTTGCCAAATTCACCCACCTGTGACCACAGATTTCTATCACCTATAAAGGCCTGCAAAGGGAAGTTTTTTTAATCATTTTAAACTCCATTTCCTTTCATTTTGCTTTATAATCAGGGAAGGGCCATGCCTCCTTTCTCTCTTCTTAATTGCATTGTACTGTAGCATACCCTAGATTTCTTTCCTTCTGAGATAAAACGTGATATCTGTTTGTCCCACTCCCTAAAATAATTGGCAGGTACTTCCACTGGAATTGTTCTAAATAAGTATAGTAGTTTAGGGAGCACGGCCTTTTTTGATAGAGTTTAGTCTAGAGGTTAAACTTAAAAATGGGATGAGACTCCATCTATATAAATCCTCTTTGATCGCTAATGACAGAGGTTCATAATTTATTTGAAACAGATTTGATAGATCTTTAGTCATTGTGATACCCAAATATTTTATTCCCGTTGCTTCCAAGTTCAAATTATATCCTTCCTGTAGTTTTGCTGAAGCAGTGAAGTTTATGGCCATCACCTGTGTTTTAGCAATATTAAGCTTAGTCATCAGCTCATTAAATGGCTTCTCAGGATCCTCCGTGTAAACTAGTACATCGTCTGCGAACATTGCCACCTTATGTTCGACCCCTGCCATTGTCACCCCTTTTAATTTGGGGACTTTGTCTTATCAATTGTCCAAGACGCTCAATGAATAGAAAAAAATATCAGTGGAGAAATTGGGCAGCCCTGTCTACTTCCCCTTTCCAACTGAAATGAATCTGAGAGATCACCGTTAATCTTTATCTGTGTGGTTGGTTTTGAATATAGAGATTGAGTCACTCTGATAAATTTATCATGAAAAGCAAATTTGCCTATTACTTTATATAAAAAAGCCGCCTTACAGAATCAAAGGCCTTTTCTGCATCTAGCCCCACTATTAATGCTTCAGTGTTTTGCCCTGTTACGTGTTCTATACATGACCTCCTGATATTGTCCAATGTTTGTCTTTGATGAATAAATCCTGTCCGATCTAGATTAATTATCTCTGGCAGAATATTTTCCAATCAACGTGCCAATATAGAAGTAAATAAGTTATAATCCACATTGAGGACACTTATAGGTCTATAGTTTCCACATTCTTGTTTGTCTTTATTTTCTTTTGGGATCAGTGAAATAATGGCTTCACTCCAGGGGGGAGGTATTTCACCCGTTTATAACACTCAGTTAAATGTTCACAACAACAGTGGTGCCAGACTCGCTTTCAGACATTTATACCACTCTCCTGTGAACCTGTCAGAGCCTGGGGATTTACCAGATTTTAACTTTGTTATAGCAAAGTTTATTTCTTTAATTGTGATTGGCTTCACTAACATCTCATTTTGTGAATCTTGGATTTTAGGCAGCTCATTCAAAAACCTATCAATACTTTTGTCATTAACTGCTGGTGGTTGGGCATATAACTCTTGATAGAATTTCCCAAAAGATTCTTTAATTTTCTCCCTCGAGTCTATCACCTGACCAGTAATAGGATTTTTTATCTTATAAATTGTATTCTTCCTTTGTTGTTTTCGTAGTTTATAGGCCAAAATTTTTGCCGATCTTGCTCCAACCTCAGTGTTTCTGTTTCAAAAACGTCAGCTTTTTTTGCACTTCTAAATTATAAATCTCATCTATGTGTTTTTGTACCATCTTTATTTCAGCTCTCAACTGGACATTGATGTTTTGGCTGTCCCTGTTTTGCATCTGTTTCAATTTTGCCTGTAGATCTGCCAGAAGTTGACCCCTAGTTTTTTTCATGAACGCTGTTAGGGAGATAAGTTTTCCTTTTAAAACTGCTTTTAATGTATCCCATAAAACTGTGGGCTTAATTATACCATCATCATTAATTTCCAGATATTCTTTAATATCTTTTTTGAGTTTTTCTACTGTTGTGTACTTCATTTTTCATTTGAATGGAACATTGTAAACAGGAAAGGTGTACTTAATGTGGTGCTTAAAAAGTAAGTTATTTTCCACTGTGTCTTGTTGTAATGCCCTGTTTTCATATAGTTGGAGTTTTATACACTATTTGTGTGACGGGCAGGGAGGAGTGATTTATGTAGGTTTGGGAGCCTTTTAGTTTTTATTTCCTAAGCATAGCCTGTTTTTAGGAGTGCTTTTTTCCCTCCTCCATGGGAGTATTAGATATGGTTAATCCTTATCTTCTTCTCATTTTTTTTTTGTGGTTCATGTTCTTATTTTCTTCATGTGTTTTGTTCCGTTCAGGTCCAGGACTTTTTCTTTAAATCTAATCTTTGCCCTGATGTTTTCACTTTACTACTTGAATGTCTAATACCACTCATTTGAAAATATTAACGCCTAATGTAGGGGGTCCAATTAATCCAGTAAAACGAGTTGCTATTGTAATTTACCTTCATAGTTAAGATGTCCAAATTGCAATCCTTCAAGAGACTCACTTAGTTAAACATGATATAAACCGTCCAGCAAACAAATTTTTATAAGGTTGTAGTTTTTTCTTCCACATCCAGTAAGTCTAAGGGTTTAGCAATTGTCTGCCGCCGTAACTTACAGTTTAGGTTTTTAGATCGCTGGTCTGATATTTTAGGCAGAATTGCTATTGCAAAATTGAATATAGAAAGAACAGACATGGCTTTTGTTTCATAATACGCTCCCAACATTTTTGAGAAACAATTTTATGATCGTCTTACAAAAATAATGCTTGATATGCCTATCTTTAAATTTATTGTAGGTGGAGATTTAAATGCTGTGGTCGATCCTTCCCTTGATCGATCTAGTCTTTCTCAGAATGTGGATGAAAAACGTGCTTCAGAAGCACTTAAGCACTGGGCTACCGAGGCTGGTTTGGTGGATCTGTGACACGTACTGAATCCTGGCACAAGGGATTATACACAAATTATTGTCTAGGATTGATTATTTGTTTACTTCTAGGAATTGCTTTATAAACATTTCCAAAGTTACTCGCAACCCATTTTCTCTTTCTGACCACAAGGCTTTAATTGTGCCTCTTTAACATCATGCCCTCCTCGCACTCTTCATTGGCGCTTCAATACTACTTTTATTAGTAATGACAGTTTTAAAGAGCAGTTTGTGTCTGAGCTAAAAGAATTTTAGTTTTAATAAAGGCATTTGGATGATTCTAAAATTTCGTGGGATGCAGTTAAAGGTTTCATTCGCAACAATGCAACTCACTATACTTCCTATGTAAAGACATCCAGAACATCAGGGTTTCATGTTTTACAGAGTAAACTTAAAGTCTTTGACAATCTGTTGCAACAATATTATGATCATGACATTGCTCTTCAACTTGATTTAATCAAAAAAGATTAACATTATTCTTAAACACCGTGCTGAATTTTTAATTCCATAAAACTAGACAGCATTACTACTTCAATGGAGCCAGACCAAGTCATCTACTTGCTCTTAGGCTCAGGACTCATGAGAAATTCTCGGATATTTCCTGTTAGGGATTCTGGAGGACAGATTGTGGTGGCATCATCAGCTGTTAATGCTGTTTTTTCCTTAGTTTATTCCAAGTTATATACCTCCAAGTTGCTACATGATAAACAAATGTGTAATAACTTTCTTGAGGGTGCATATTTAACCCTAGAAAAGACTGAAAATAATGAGACCAAAGGGACATGTTAATCCAAGGTGTGTCCACTAATCAGCATCACAGGTGTCTACAATCTTGTAGTCAGTCAGTGGGCCTATATACAGGGCTACAGGTCGTCACTGTGCTGTTTGGTGACATGGTGTGTAAAGTCTATAAGACCATCTTCAAGCAGCTTGATGTTCCTGTGACTTTCCAATTTTAAACTTTATCACCGGGACTTTGTACTGCGGCCTTTAGTCGCCTGGTTTGACAGTTCAGTGGATGTGGCCTGGCCATCATTGGAGGAATCTTTAACACATCCATTAGGCTTGACTCAAATATTATTTGCTGATATTTCCCCAAATAATTGTTGTGTGCGGTGTGGCCCTGTTCTATCCCACTGCATTGCAGTCTGGCGTTCTGCAGAAAAAGTATGTAGTGTTGCAATTAAATGTAACTTATATTCCCCTACTTTTTAACAGTGAAGGTATACTCATTAATAAATGCTCTGTGAAACAAGCTCAGTGTAAACATTGGTATGACAGAGATGTACATTCCTTTGGTATATTTTTGGTGATAAGGGGCTTCTTTCATTTGAAGGTCTGTGCATTCAGTTTAATTTGCAGCATTCTTCTTTTTTTACCTCCAGTTGAGAACAGCCATGAAAACATATGGGGTTTCGTGGCAGACTCCACTCCAGGTTCATCCTTTGCTGAAATTTGTAGATGGTAGTATTTCTAAACTCTATTGTCATATTCTAGAAAAGACTTATGTTCCCTTACAACTGGATCTTAGCTGGAGGAAGGATGTTCCTAATCTGCCTCTGGATTTTAGGTGGGAAGCAATTTGGGACACTGCTTTGCTCATGTAAGAACCTGGACCATCAGCAAATACATTTGAACTTTATTCAGAGGATGTATATGACACCCCACAGACACGCAAAGAGCAAGAAAATGTTTTTCTGTCTCGCGGAACAGATGCGAAAAAAATGGTTACCGTCAGATGGAAACCCCCTCATTCCTTATCTCACCACCAATGGATACTGTCATTTATTAATATTTAGGCCCGAGCCTGGGACAACGTCCTGGTGAGGGACTCATTAAAATCGCGTCCAGGACCCGGAAAATGGCAAAAATCAAGTAGTAAACACGTCTCGATATGCCAGTGAGTGGTGTCAAAAATTAGAGCTCGACGAGTAGCCATATTGGATCAAACTTGGGATTGATGTCATGGTGATTTTTTTCAAAAAAATCGCAAATTTTTGAATATTTATATTTTGAATATACATTTTTTGTTGGGAAAAAGCTAATGCAACGTTTGTGCACATTTGTGAGCTGAAGTAGAATTACTCAGTCGCTGATTTTGGGGGGAGGGGCGATGTAAGCGGGAACGAAAGGCAGGATCTCCGCGGTGGTGTGTACCCCGCGGTCGCAAGGGGTGGCGAGGGCCTTTATCACTGCTTGCAGTTTTAATTACTATTATTCTTTCTGGATTTAAGCCATTTTTGACCCCCTGAATGTTAATGAAAAGCCAATTTTATTGAACCCAAAATTCAAGATTGGCAAAAAATGTAGAAAAATCTACTTAAAAATATTGCAAAAATGACTCGGTAGCGCCCCCTAACAATCCCAGTTAATTTTTTTTTTTTTTTTTTTTAAGAGTTTCTCAGACAATTGAAATTTGGCACATATATCCTTCTTGATATACTGATCAAAAAAGCCAATGAGAACATACCTCTATTTGCAACCATGTTACCGTGGTAACATAATAAATGTGGATTGAAATGCATGGGGTTCAGAGTACTGCACTTTGTTAAAGACTAAATAGATGCTCTGCACTAATCCAACTATGGCCTAAAATTCAAGTATCCCAAAAGACGGAGTAATCTAAAAGCACAATTGAAAATGATTAAAAATGACTTGGGGGCGCCCCCTTATGAAGTCAAAATACATTACACCAATGGAAGAAGATGCCAAACCTTTTTAAATAGATGTAAAAAAAACCTCTGTTATGACCCCACCCTAAACCCAACAGAAAGTCGGCCATATCTCCACCTTGGAATATCTTTCAAAATCCTTAAATTGGTAAAACTAAACAAGACCCATATGCAATTAAATATTGTTTAGACTTTATTATTTCTAAAATGTGGGTATAGCTAATCTGCAAGTCAGTGGGAATTTTGAAAAGCATAAAAACATGCGTATTTCTCACAGATGATGTTCAATTGAATTTGTGTGCATTGACGACCTGAACGCAGCGATGGACATCTGTATTGCCATACTGAACAAAAAAGTCAATTATTACATACTTTTATTTCCAACCATGCAGGCATGACAATGTCAGAAATGGTCTCATTGGAATGAATGGAGTAGGATTACCTAAACGCTGTTTTTGGGAGGAGGGGCGATTAAGTGGCAACAAAAGGCAGGATCTTCACGGTGGCATGTACCCCGCGATCGCAAGGGGTGACAAAGGACCTTTATCCCTGCTTGCAGTTTTAATGCTTATTTAGAATTGTCCACAGCACACATGCATAAGGTGAAAGAGAAAACTATTAATCTCTGGAACCAAACAGTGTCTGATGTTAAAACCACTTTGTTGTGATATATACAATGGGCAATTGAGTGTCATATTGTTGTCAAAATGTATCCAAGTCTAAATTGAATGCAGATGTACAGATGTGCACAAATCCTTTTATTTTATTCCTTTTGTACTGGGCCTGTTATGTTGATGTTTGTTTGTATGTAGTTTAGTTATGCAAAAAATTAATAAACATTTGATAACAAAAAAAAAAAGATAATTGATACTAAAACTAGCGTCAAAACTAGATACTCATTTGAACAGTTATCAATACTAAAGTCACATTAATGATCCTTGCCTTTGAATGATCTTGAGCTGTATCAGAACAAGTATAAGGCCACATAGAATTTTTTATACACCCCTAGACCACTATGTAACCTACCTGGATGTCCGAGGGATTAGACAAAAACAGACACTTTACTTAGACAATAGAATGTGATTTTCAACATTAACTTATAGTACTTTGTTTTATATTACCATCATCGTGGTATTGAATGTCACGTCTATTCCTTAGTATTCAAATTGAGTTTGAAATTATAGTATCGCGACACTACTACACTACTTCTGCTAAGTAGTGTAGTAATCCTGCATGTTTAACGCCCTCTTGTCTGTGCTGCAGGAGATACTAGCAGACTGAAGGAGTGGCTGTGTGTCCTAACCGCAACACTGACCACACCTCTGATAACATATCTTAAATCTTGACTGCCTTTTACAAACACAAAAATACAGAATAACCATGTCAGGCATGTCTTAATAGACCAGAGCCCCAATGTGTTTCAGCCTAGTGGGCCTCATCAGGGAGCCAAAGAACATTCACACGGACTCCAGCTGCTCAGATCGCAGAGCGCCTGGTTATTTGTACACAGTCACCCCCTTTTTTCCTACCCGAAGGTGACATTTCTAGGGTCTTAGTGCTGTTTGTCCCGAGGAGGGCGCTATGCACAAAGCTCTATGTGCACCGGAGATGGTTTATTTAAGGTGCAGGTTTAATGATGGATGTTTATATTACAGTAAGTGCAAAAATTGGTTTCTTTTTTCTGTTAGCTGTGAGTTGTTAGCTGTCACGCTGCTCTGTCCGTTATCTTCCCCTTCTCTCGCACCGCACACATACTACGGCATTCAAATGATCTGTCTTGTATTAATAAGGCCCGAGCCCAAACAGGGTGCAGGGCCTATTGCCTCTGCAACAATGAGTGCACTGAGCAGGAATTTGACCCCCTGAACATATTCAAAAACTCATCAAATTTTGCCCAAAATTCAGGCCTGCCGAAAAATGTATTTTTATTTTTTTTATATGTTCCTTAATTGGGCATAAAAAAAATGGCACAACAGCGCCCCCTGGAAAACTCAAAATACATTGTGTCAATGGGAGACGTCCCAACATCAACTTTGTCATAGAGCCAGGAAATTCGTTACACGCATTCATCACGTGATGCCAAACAAAAAATATTAATATGGCCATGCCCCCTGACACACCGGAAGTCAGCCATCTTGGATTGAAAATTCCAAAATGCAAAGTCAGTGGGGCTTCACCGGCAGGGCTGAAAATCACTGTACATCATCTAGACAAGTGGGGCATCAAAAGTTATCCGATTTATGATGATGCCTGTTGCGGTTTGCGTGCGGCGAAGCCGCAAAATTTCATCGGAATTTTTGCAATTTTCAAAAGTAAAAATTTGCTCCCCTTTCCACATACAAAGTCCAATTGGGCTCTAATTTGAATCAGTCATAGAACTTTTGAACCTAAAGACACAAAATTTGCATGTTAGCGCCCCCTACAGATTAACAAATATATTTGTATGGATGACCGTAAATTTAGTTCCCCCAGATGTTACAAGATTTGACACAAAATTCCATTGGGTCATCCCAATCAATAAAGTCAATCACACCTATGTTGTTTTATGCACCGTGTTGCCATGGCGATGCGCCAAACTGCCAATGTTACCCTAATGGGAAACCTCCCAATTTTTCATGGTCACATTTTTCTATAGCGCTTTTCCACCTTCAAGGTGCTCAAAGCGCTTTACAACAAGGAACCACTCACCCATTCACACTCACATTCACACTCACATTCACACTCACATTCACACTCACATTCACACTCACATTCACACACCCATTCACACACACATTCACACTCACACTCACATTCACACTCACATTCACACTCACATTCACACTCACATTCACACTCACATTCACACACACATTCACACTCACATTCACACTCACATTCACACACACATTCGCACTCACATTCACACTCACATTCACACACCCATTCACACTCACACTCACATTCACACTCACATTCACACTCACATTCACACTCACACTCACACTCACATTCACACACACATTCACACTCACACTCACATTCACACTCACACTCACACTCACATTCACACACACATTCACACTCTCACTCACATTCACACTCACATTCACACACACATTCACACTCACATTCACTCACATTCATACCTCCAACCTTTGGATCAGTGGACAAACACTCTACCAACTGAGCTACTGTTGCCATTCATGAGAACAATATTAGTTTCATGGAATAATGTGAAATTTGGCACCATGACTCTTCATGTCATCCTGATCAAAAAAGTCAATCAAACCCATGTCATATTTTTCACTGGGTTGCCATGGCGATGCGCTAAATAGCCCATGTTACCCTAATGGGAACATTTTCATCTTTTTGTACATTTCAAAGTCTTATGACAACTTATTCACTTCATTGAGGAATGTGAAATTTGGCACAGTAACTCTTCAGGTCATTTCCGTCGAAAAAGTCCAGGGGGCCAAGTTTGTATTTTGCACGGTGTTGCCATGGCGATGCCTGGAAAAACCCATGTTTTTGCATGTTTGTGCATCAGTCCTTCCACTCGGAGTAGACTTTGTTTAGTGACAAGTACAGCCCAAAGCTTCAATAACGGGGACAAAACTGGTGCGTTAGCGCCTCCTGTAGGGAGTGCCAGGTCGGCCGAGTGTGAAGCACAGCCCGCAAGAGCCGTTCGATGCCACTTGTGGCTTTAATTGTATTTATTTCTCAGAAAACATTTAGCGTTCCCAATCATGCTGCTCCACAGATTTGACTTATACCTGGATGTCTATTAGATAAATTTCCATACTGTGTTGAATATCCCAAACAAAGCGATAGCATCTTTATGGAGACAAGTATATGGCAGATCTTCAATTAGAAAAGATTCATAAGTGACCTTTAAATGCAAAACATGTCTCAAAATGTTTGAATTGTGATGAGTCCATCAATGTGATGGTCTAAAAGACTGAGTACAGTTTAATCAGAACTAATACAGCAGAGTTTTGTTTATACTGTTTGTTCCACTCCTCATTAGATTGTACCTGCACCAGTAGAGCTTGTACATGTAACGTTTATGAGGTTCTCTGAAAACACTGGGCTGGAGCATAGGACTAAACTATGTTTGTTTGGACCATGTGTGCAGCTCCTCACAAGTTTTATATCGGGTTCCGCTATGTCCACCCTCTGACGGAGGAGGCCATCGAGCAGATGGAGAAGGATGGGGTGGAGAGAGCTGTGGCCTTCACCCAGTACCCGCAATATAGCTGCTCCACCACAGGTCAGAGGTCACACATGTTCTACCACAGGACAGAGGAGCCCCCACTGTGTTAATGGGTGGGGTTCATGTTAAGTGTGGTGGATTCAATATGGCAGAAAAGGTTATTACCATTTTTAAGTCCATATTTGTATTCATTTGTCATTGTATTCATTCATAGTAAAATTGATTAACTCACACAGATTTTTGATTAACTTAAGACATTACATCTAAAATAATTTATTTAAAAAATTGTATCCTCTAGTAATAATTTCTTCTCATACTTTTGCTGTCTTAATTCACTGTTATTTTGTCTCAACAGGCAGCAGTCTGAATGCCATTTACCGTTACTATAACAACAGAAGTGAGCGACCCAAAATGCGCTGGAGCGTCATTGACCGTTGGCCCACACACCCGCTGCTTGTTCAAGTGAGATGGTCCTGCCCTTCTGCCCTACCCACCTGCCCCACCCCACTTATCCACCTGTGTGTTCCATATCATTCATTGATCACAGTCCTGTTTCCTTATCCCTTTGACTGTTAGATGCTAAAGCTGTGAATTTCACAGCTATGACTGTTAAAACCATGAATGTTAAAGCGGCAGATGTTGAAGTTGCAGATGTTAAATCTACGGATGTTACAGTTGTGAATGCTGAAGCTGTGTGCTGTTAGTGTTTTGCAGAACATGTGAAGAACGAGCTGCAGAAGTTCCCAGAAGACAAACGAGACGACGTTGTTATTCTGTTCTCCGCCCATTCTTTGCCTCTTGCTGTGAGTAAGCACTCTGGCCCGTCCAAGTGTTTATGACACTTTTGACAATTTAGTGTCTCCCTGTCTGATGTGCACACTTGTATAGTAGTTGTACTTTTCAAATCTATTTACTTTACTAGACATCCATATAGAGTTCATCAGAGTGTAGTGTCTCTGCCTCAGCTTATGTTGACACGTTAACAGTTTGTGTGTCCTGTGTGCAGGTGGTGAACAGGGGGGATCCGTACCCTCAGGAGGTGGGGGCCACAGTGCAGAGGGTCATGGAGAGACTGGACTACTGCAACCCTTACAGACTGGTGTGGCAGTCCAGAGTGAGTACCCCACACACATGTTTGGTCTCCATGCTTGTTTGGGACATTACATTGACTTCCATTCATTTCCTGGAGACTGATTCTAGCCTTATCCATAGTCACTTCTTGTCTAATCTTAACCTAAATCTCACCCTATTTTAACCCAGATCTGAACTTGCACCACGTTGTTGATCAACACATGACATTCAAATATTCATACTGTGAGCGGTTTTGCCTACACACAGATCTGTGACTTGGTTGGGTGCTTGCCTTCATGGAGATAATTAAGTATACTCCCATACAGTGAAACATTCTAGATAAAGCAAACAGGTGTCGAACTTTCCACCAGAAAAATGACATTGTATGTCTTTAAAAAAATAACAGTTTTGGTTTTGGTTAAGTGTTCTTCAGTATAAATTTTACCCAGATTTCAATGTATATGCTTTTCAAATTATGACTTGGTTTGGTGGGATAGAATCTGTGGTTAATATTTTAATATTTGTGAAAAAAGTAAAGAACAAAAATCCATTGTTGAAAAGGTCCCAAAATGTGTCAAAATTGCACATTATAGTTGCTATGGTAACTTATGGAATTATCTCTATGTATGTCATATTTGTCCATGCCAAACCAGGAAGTAAAATTATAAACTAGAAAAATCAAGCAAGATTATTAATTTTTGGTATAGTTCTAACTATGCTTGAGTAATTGAGTAGCATGTTTCTGTGCTGTATGCCAGGTGGGCCCCATGGCGTGGCTGGGCCCTCAGACTGACGAGGTGATCAAAGGTTTGTGTGAGCGTGGTAAGAAGAACCTACTGTTGGTGCCTATCGCCTTCACCTCGGACCACATTGAGACCCTGCACGAGCTTGATATCGAGTACAGCCAGGTTCTGGGAGAGGAGGTACTCTACACACTCTATAATAGGGTCTCATTCTGTGTAAAAGTTGCTACAAACATGTTCTGAATGCATGGAATTTTTGGACTAGTTAAGCAGTTCTGATTTCAGTTTCTTAAATGTTAATGCTAGTGGATATGTATAAAGGGACAGTGAGTAAGATTTTCATTTTAAATTCCATTAGGATCACTTGACTGTATGCGAAATTCACTCACTGAGCTGCAGAGACTGCACTAGCATTGGTTAATGCTAGTGCAGCATCGGTTGCAGGTGCTGGGGTTTAGGCAGTGACCATTTAGAGCAGAGAATATTCTTTTAGGTTTAAATCAACTGTATTTCACCACTGAAACTGGCATCCCAAAGGAGAGACTTGGGATGCTCATTCTGTTTTCACATTGGATAATCATATTGAGAACAAAAAACACTAGGCTATCATGCCCAGTGTATCTGTAATTAAGAATAAATCAGCATTACAGTTCTTATCAGTAAAATCAGTATTTGATGTGAACATGTTTATTTGATTTGAACATGTTTACCTTGTATCTGAGAACACAAATAGGTCTTGCTTATCAAATCAAAAATCTTGCATACAGTTCCTTTAAGAGTGCATTCACTTATGTTCTGGTTTGAGTCTTATTTATTCTTCTCCTAGTCCTGGTTTAGAGCTTCGTCTTATTCGAGTCCTGGTTTAGTTTCATTCCAGGTTTAGTCCTGTTATAGTTAAAATTTTGTTACCCATTGTCCAAAATGGTATGAGTTTATCTGGCCTTTGTAAGAGGGACAGATAGAATTCAAAATTAGCATGTGATATTATACAAAGACTTCTAATAGTCCCAATTCGATAGATAAATTCTTCATATTTGAATACCAGGACAAACTCTGTGTGCGCGCACGTGCAGAGGATACATTTCTTTACAGGGACAGAAAAGTGTATCTTAACCATAGCATGTGTGTGCGGATTTCAGTGCGGTGTGGAGAACATCCGGAGAGCAGAGTCTTTGAACGGAAACCCACTGTTTATGAAGGTACGTTACATGGCCACTAGGTGGTACTACTACTACACTCCTGTAGGCTCTGTGTATACATTCGTGTGCACTGGGTACTACTACTACTACTACTACTACTGCTACTATACTCTTGTAGACTCTGTGTGTACATGCATGTGCATACTACCGTAGGGTCTGTGTATACATGTGCACTGTGTACTTCTGTACATTTGAAGGCCTTCTCTGCTTGCCTAAACATGCTCAGAAAAATGAATTTCTTTTATTTTATTTCATAAATATGTAAACAAAAGTATTCTCTATTCTCTGTTCTCTTTATGTCATATTGTATCCGCTTCATTGAGTGACTTTCAGTGTTATTGTGGTAGAGTTTTTATCCAATTATATTTCAGCTAGCTTGTGTTGTCAGGCAAATTTCATTTTGCTGGGGCCTTCAGAGTAAACGGAGCAGGCCCCGTCCACTGTAAGTGGACACAGACACAGTCAGTTTCAATAGCCAATCAGATCTCGATTCTGCATTTCAGGGTTAGCTAGAAGGTCTTGCGCAAACTGGACATGTATGTGTCCTGTGATTGGATACGCATACACATTGACACTCTGCAAACTGCCTTTCATGCTGTATCCAAACTAAACCTGGAGATCCAACAGCATTTTTAACCCATAATGGCCGAAGGAGGGGAAGAGATTGATCTGGATGTAGATATACCTTCCATGCCATTTTCAAGACAGGCCTTTCACGAAAAGGTGGATATTATTAGAAGAGGTCGGCCAACCCCTGCGCTAGCTAACCTTTTCCAGCAAGGAAAAGGGTTTGACACGTGTCTCAGTTAAGAAATGCTGCAAATTGTACTGTTGTTGTATGGCTGGGCACTTAGAAGTTACGGTGCGGTTAAAAACTTTTGGAGAGTGAGTGGATCTGCAGCGCACAGGCATGCAGGGAGATGGAGCTCCACAATGAAAAAGTGAGTTTATAATGTTAATAATAACATGATGCATTGAAGTCACCTCAGGTAATACTGCACTAAAGTTATTTGCTGTTGTATAGCCTATTGTCAAAAAATGCAAATGATCTGTTTACTTTATTTTCAAAGAATAGTTTGTTTTGTTATGATCTGGTTGGTGTCTTATATGAAACGGTGACATTGTACAGTTTATTGAACAGACTTGTTTAGGCTCACATAGCGTAATTTTGGTGGCGTTTTGTTTGGCATCTTTAAATCGCATTTTTATTTTTTATTTTTGACAGTATCTGTGAACTTAATTTCCTTCTCTTAATTGTGAATGCAATGCATGCTTATTGGTTTTAAATGCTCCTGAAATTGAGTGTTGCTTGACTATCCCATATTGAGGTGATGTTGTAATGTGTAAGTGAGACGTCACTGAGGGCCCAAGGGTGAAATGCATGGCCTGCCACTGTTATTAACACACGGTTTGTTCCTGGTTTAAGCCCACTGTAGTCCTGGTGTAGACTTTGTTTGGTCCTGTTCCAGTGCTGATTTAGTCTTAGTTTAGGACTGTGTTAAGTCCTAAGCTTGTTCCCAATAGCTCACAGTAGCCACGAAGCTCCTAGTTTCTTAAGCTAGAACTGGATGTGTGTCACCATCTGCCATTACTAAGGAGCTATGAGGCATCCCACAATACAGTGTATTTTGTGCGAAAGTTTCTGAACATGGATTAAACATTTACTACCTCAGACTTACAACAATAAGACGAGGTGCATAAACAACTTAAAATTAAACCCGCAAGCGGCATCAAATGGCCCTCGCTGACCTGGCATTCCCTATGGGTGGCGCAAATGCACCTCTTGTCTCTGTTTCATTGCGTCTTTGGGCTGTACTTGTCAATAAACAAAGTCAAGAGACATTGGAAGAGCTGATGCACTCAAATGGAGTAATATGGGTTTTTGAGGCATCGCCATGGCAACACCGTTGCCCATTAGGATAACATAGGCTATTTCGTACATGGCCATGGCAACCCAGTGAAAGATATCACATGATTGACTTTTTTGATTTGGTTGACAGAATGAAAAAAAATCATAATAATAATATTTTTAGCAAAAACAATATATCCGTTAACATTACAATGACATATTATATGGTTTTTGAAACCTCTTGACTTTCCCCACGTCACCGTGGGGTCAATGGCGTATGAAGCACGCTAACACACTTTACAAAAAAAGCCAGTCTGGGGACATCATGCATAGATTTAGACATTGACAATGACATGTTAGCAAGAACAAATATGCTGGGGCAAATATGTAGGGGCTCGGGCCTAATAATTTTTTTTTAGCAAAAACAATATATCCAATAACATTACAATGAGATATACGATTTTTGAAAGCTCTCAACTTTCCCCACGTCACCGTGGACAATGGCGAATCACATGTGCGTCATCTGCCATGGCGTCAAGGTCGCCCATTGACTTTCCGTTGACTTCCATTCATTTTAGCAGTAATAAATATGGCCCATGCCTGCGGCATGGTGCTTGGATAGGGCTCGATGTCAGGAGTGTGTTTGGGGACATGAGCGCTTCACGCTGCCTTTGCTGGCATGCTAGCAAGAACAAATATACATATCCCATACCTACGGCATGGGTTGCTAGGATACAGAAGTCAGGGCAGCGGGCGACGGGGCACACAGACTGCAACGAAGCCCATGCACTCATCGTTGTGGAAGCAATAGGCCCTACGCCCTGTATGGGCTCGGGCCTAATTAAAGTCACAAGCGGCACCAATATTAATTTCATGGAATAATGTGAAATTTGGCACCATGACTCTTCATGTCATCCTGATCAAAAAAGTCAATGAGACCCATGTCATATCTTTCACTGGGTTGCCATGGCAATGCGCGAAATAGCCCATGTTATCCTAATGGGAACATTTCCAAATTTTCGTGCATTTCAAAGTCTTGTAACGACTTATTACCTTGAATGACGAACATAAAATTTGGCACAGTGATTCTTCAGGTCACCCCCGTCAAAAAAGTTCAGGGTCCAAGTTTGTATTTTGTACGGTGTTGCCATGGTGACACCTGGAACAACCCATATTTTTCCATTTTGTGAATCAGCGCTTCCAATGTCTTTTGACTTTGTTTGGTGGCAAGTGCAGCCAAGTGCGAAGTACAGCCTGCGAGGGCCGTTCGATGCTGCTTGCGGCACAAAATGTTTTCACGGAATTGTGCGCGAAGCATATTTGTTCTTGCTAGCATGTCAGCATCAACATTGAGTCAATGGGGTTCGCAAACTGCGCTCAACTTCATGCCCCCCGTCGCCCTCTGCCCTGACTCCTGTATCCTAGCAACCCATGCCATAGGCATGCAAAGAGCTCATGTCCCCAAACACACTCCTGGCATCGAGCCCTATCCAAGCACCATGCCTACGGCATGGGTCATGTTTATTACTGCTAAAATGAATGGAAGTCAATTGGAGGTCAATGGGGACCCCGACGTCATGGTGAACGATTTGGGGACGGTTCACCATTGTCCCCACGGTGACGTGGGGAAAGTCAAGAGCTTTCAAAAAACGTGTATGTCATTGTAATGTTATCGGATATATTGTTTTTTTTCCTTCCTCTTTTGCTCTTTGAGCAGGAATTTGACCCCCTGAACATATTCAAAAACTCACCAAATTTTGCCCAAAATTCAGGTCTGGCAAAAAATTTATTTTTTTATGTGTTGCTTTATAGGGCATAAAAAATGGTGCCCCCTGCAAAAGTCAAAATACATTGCATCAATGGGAGATGTCCTGACGTCAACTTTGTCATAGAACCACGAAATTCAATACACGTATTCTTCAAGTGTTGCCAAACAAAAAATATTATGGCCACACCCCCTGACACACCGGAAGTCGACCATCTTGGATGTTATCCAATTTATAATGATGCCTATCATGGTTTGCGTGCGGCAAAGCCACAAAATTCCATCGGAATTTTGGGAATTTTCACATGTCAAAATTTGCTCCCTTTTGCGCATGCGAAGTCCGATTTTGCTCAAATTCGAGTCAGTTGTAAAACCTTTTGGCCTAAAGCTACTCATTATGAAAGAAACTAAATTGGCACACCCCCTAGAGAATATCTAATAAATTTGGTAACATTTCAGAAAACAAAATTTTCGGCGCTCCATACAAATATGACACAAAATTTCATTGGGTCATCCCAATCAATAGTCAATCAGACCTATGTCGTTTTATGCACCGTGTTGCCACGGCGATGTGCCAAACTGCCAATGTTATCCTTATGGGAATGCTCCCAACTTTTCCCTTTCATGGGAACAATATTAATTTCATGGAATAATGTGAAAATTTGCACCATGACTCTTCATGTCATCCTTACCAAAAAAGTCAATCAGGCCCTTGTCATATTTTTCACTGCGTTGCCATGGTGATGCGCAAAAGAGCCAATTTTATCCTAATGGGAAAATTTCCAAATTTTTGTACATTTCAAAGTCTTATAACGTCTTATTACCTTCAATTAAGAACATGAAATTTGGCACAGTTATTCTTCAGGTCATCCCGTCAAGAAAGTCTCGGGGGCCAAGTTTGTATTTTGCACGGTGTTGCCATCGCAACGCCTGGAAAAACCATGTTTTTGGATTTTGTGCATAAGTGTTTCCAGTGTATTTTGACTTTAGTGAGAAATGCAGCCCAAAGCTGCAATAAAACAGAGGCAAGTGGCGTGTCTGTGCACCCTTAGGGAGTGCCGGATCAGCCGAGTGCAAAGCGGCTGTTCGATGCCGCTTGCGGCTTTAATTAATGTTCAAACTGATAAACTTTTTTTTTATGCAAATGTTCACTAATTTACTTTTTTTTTGCGCAACAATGACTGTGTGGGCTTTGCCTAAGCCCTGTAGGGGCCCGGCCCTAAAAAAAATACCAGGATCATGTTGAGCGGGTTAATATCAGCATTTTAAGACTAAAATTGCGAGACTCACTGCAGCAGTTACAGAGAGAGGTGTGGGAATTTTTGCAGTGTAAAGTGAATTGGCGCCAGAGATGTGCCCATGAGCACTTCCTATTCAGAATGCGGGGGCTAGCACATTACCTATGTCCATTAATATATACAGTCTATAGGTTAACGCTTTACTCTCTGGTCCTGTGGTTAACCCTTTGCTCTCCAGACCTGTACCTAACCCTTTGGTCCTATAGTTAACCTTTTGCTCTGCGGTCCTGTGTTTCTGACCCTTTGATGCTGAGCTCAACCACTTGGTCCTGTAGTTGACCCTTTGCTTTCTGGTTAACCCTTTACTCTCTGGTCCCAACAGGCACTGGCAGACCTGGTCCAGTCCCATCTGAAGTCCAACGAGTCATGCTCCCGTCAGCTGACCTTGCGCTGCCCCCTGTGCACCAACCCCACTTGTGAGCAGACCAAGGCCTTCTTCTCCCAGAAGCTCTCCTAACAGTCCCCATGAGGGCCACTGGACTCTCCCATCCCAGGGCCCACCCAGCACCCACAAATGTCAGCACTCTTCTACAGATATGATTCTTCTGCACCAGGAACAAGCTCGAGAATTGGAGAAACGTCTTAGTTCAGATATTGCAGTTGGCTATTGAATTCTCTCATTGAGCTTCTTAATCGGACAAAACCATAGATACCCACTTTTGTTAAATGCAGATGCTAACAATGCTCTTTCCGCTGCTGGAGTTGGATTGGACTTGAGCTAAACAAGGGGTTTCTTTCACATTGCAGAATTTGATAATGTCATTGTTTAAGACGGAGGGTAGTGTCTTATATAACTATATTGGAGATTTACTGTTATTGAAAGAAATGTCTAAATTTATGATCCACAAATGTTGAACCATATAATTATTTGTTTGGGATTGGCTCCACAAACTTGTCATATTAATCTTATGTCTTAAAATCCTTTCAACTGACAATAATCACTTTTTTGGGGTTGAATAATAGTACCACTTTTCTTTTATACTAACTGAGAAGACATTGAACTTTGTGCCAGTTTTTGTTTCTTGTGTATAGGCCCAGTAATTAGAGACTTTAACAAATTTGTTGACCTGGTTTATAGTTAAATGGCAAATTTCACCATAGACTTCTGACCTGTCCTCAGCTCAGTTTAAACTATAGGGACTCTACAGTGTTGTGAACGCAGCCTATTGGTGAGGATAGTCTGCTGACAGGACTGTATCAATGCCATTTGATGGTAATAGAAAAAACTAAATGTGAGAATCTATGTTTTTAGCTTTGCTTTTTTATATAAGTCATTGAAACGCACAAAATGGCAGAAAAATGTAAGAATATAAAAGCGCTTGTTATGGCATTTTTAGTTTGGTTTAAATTCAAATGTCCCTGTGTCCCTGGTTTCTTGTTACTGTTGGAAACGAGAGTTGAACTGCACTGCTTTTGATTTTGTGAACGACTACTACTGAATATCTAGTGTATTTATGGGGTTTAGCTGCCTGTTAAAGGTTGAGGACTTTTTTCCAATTCAAAGGCTATAATATTTTGTTTCAAATTGTTAATCTCTATGGCAACAGCCCACATATGAATAGGTGTGCGCTTTATAACCAACCATAGAGAAGAGACATGTTTCATGGTATGTGCCTTTCACTACACACACACTGTATCACTGTTTAAAGATGAATTACACATTGTAACAGTAGTACAGGCTCAATCTTGTTTTGAAATAATTGTTTTAAAGGTGCATTATGTAAAGTTTCTAGTGGGTGGTCTACAAAGTTATATACAGTAAATATTTTTGGTAAGTAGCTATTCCAGGCTATGCCTGTAATGTTCCACAGTTGGGATTGACTTGTCCATCTCGCAAATGCGGACTCTCCACCAGAAAAGTTCCATAGTACACAGAAATAGCATTTAATACTTAAACTATATTCCATAAACAAGTTTAAACTTAATATACAACAATGTTACGGCTGTACCAATTTACTTTTTCTAAATGATATAACAGCCTGTAGTAACTACACAATCAGCATTAGATTTAATATTTTTAATTGGTGCATACTCCTACTTGAAATGAATGTAATGTGTGCAGTTTTGATATTACAACAACAGTGAAGTCCTGTCTTTGCTTTTGACCTGGTGCTGCTTTCAACCTAGGGGGCGCTGTATTTCCTCTGAGACACTGATCTCTGTACTGTTGTTCAGATCAAAGCCACATGTCTTTATTAGAATAATTTATTTGTTTATGTATGAGCACGTTTGGAAATGTGACTTTTGGCCCTCCAGTCTTCCTTCAACAAAATGACCCTAAAACATCAGAATCGTGTGTGTCCTTTTTGTGTCTCTGCATCACACTTATACATTTGTTTCAGTTCTCAATTTTCAGTACATTTACTTTATTTGAACATGTTTACTTAAAGGGGACCTATTCTGCAAAATTGACTTTTCAGAGCTTTTAATCATTTTATAGCTGTTTCACTTGAAACACAAATGAAATGGAATCCACTACTCACTAGCATGATGCAGAGGGGCCAACAGCTATAGGGCTCTTTGTTGTTATGACGTTTACGAAGCCATCGCTCCCATTGGCCAGTTTTCTAATGCAGAAGTCAGTGGACTTGTTTATTATATTAAGCCGTTTTAGATCAATATTGGGATTTTTAATGTCCAAAATAATCCATCCAGGGGTGTCATAGATTACTATATAGCAGACACAAGCACAATGTCTTTTTTAAAGGTGAACTATGTAACTTTTCTAGTGTGGGGTCTGGCACCTGCTTTTCTCCACGGAGATGCTATTGTTTTGCTTAACATCATAGCAACTTATCCATCTTGCATTTATTCAATTATGTGGGTTTTTAATGCTGATCTGTACCTTTTGAAACATGCTGTGGGGAACCTTTCCACAAACCTGACCTGTACGCTGTTGTGGTGACGTTACTTGATCATCTCCAAAGAGATGGATATGTCCAATGCCATATTGTGGAGCTGTCGAGGTAAAACAATAACATCTTTAGGGAGATGAGTGATATGAACCCTTCACCAGAAAAGTTATACAATTTAATCCATAATTCTGTAATGTTAGGAAATGTACAAATCAAATCAAAAATACTTGTATCTTCTTCATTCTGCTGCAGTACACGCTCCATCCTTGAGGACAGTGGTGGAAGGTCACCAAGTATGTGTAGTCGACTTGGGTACAATTTTTAAGTATCTGTACTTCACTTAAGGGTGTGGCAGGTTTTCATGTTTTTCTAATTCTGATTTATTTTTGTGGGATAGTACCTGTGCTAAATATTTATCACAGTTTTACAGCAGTTAAGTGCAGTTTGTGGAAAAAAGGTTGAGAAGAAAAGTACAGAAATGCAGGAAGTAGCGATGTGTTCTAAAACAATCCCTCTACCTATATGTTCAACACGGAAAACTCCATCCAAAATGCACAGGCAATTTATAATAATAATAATACATTTTATTTATAGGGCGCCTTTCTGGGCACTCAAGGTCACCTTACATACAATATATACATATACAGACAGTTAAAATCAACATTTATGAACATACAGTTAAAAGCATTCAGACAAAAAACATTGAAAAGGACAGGGCAGCTGTGGAACAAGTGGGTTTTAAGTTTGGATTTGAAGTGTGAGAGTGTGTCAGTGTTGCGGAGGTCAGGGGGGAGAGAGTTCCAGAGCTGGGGAGCAGAGCGGCTGAAGGCCCCGCTCCCCACGGTGACAAGCTGGGCTGAGGGAACAGAGAGATGGAGAGAGGAAGAGGAGCAGAGAGAGCGAGCGGGTGTGGTAATATGGAGGAGGTCTGAGAGGTGTGGAGGTGCAAGGTTATGGATGAGGTCTGAATGTGTGGAGCAGGATTTTATATTGGATGCGGTGTGAGATGGGGAGGTGCTGTAGGATGGGTGTGATGTGGTTGATGGAAGGGGTGCGTGTGATGATGCGAGCTGCTGAACTCTGAACCAGCTGAAGTTTATGGAGTGTTTTTTGTGGGAGACCAAAGAGAAGAGAATTGCAGTAATCCAGGCGAGAAGTGACGAGGCTGTGGACAAGTACGGCTGTGGACTGTGGTGTGAGGGACGGAGACGATTAATGTTGTGTAGGTGAAAATAGGCGGAGCGGGTGATGTTATTAATGTGAGAAGTGAAGGAGAGAGTGCTATCGAGGATGACACCCAGACTCTTAACCTGAGGGGAAGGAGAGATGGAGGAGCCATCAATGGGTGTAGAGAAATTGTTGATCTTGTTTAGGGTGGATTTGGTGCCGACAAGGAGGCGCCCTCTGGCACAGGGAGCTTCTTCAGACCTTCCACCATCTCTGTGGCTGCACGTGACTTGGCCTCTTGTTTGGTGCTCCTGCTGCCAAAGCCAACCAAGCCTCCCACTCTGTGTGATGCTAACTGTAGGAACTGCTCTATCTGTTGCGTTGTTAGACTTTAATCTGAGTTTTGTTTCAACACTATTTGACCAGAAATAACTGACTTAGCTGGAACGACAACAGGTGAGCTCATTTGTGCTCTTAAACAGGTTTCTCAAGGTGCTCTTGGTACACCAATCTGCCATACATCTCCAACTCAAAGCCATTAACCACACCATTAAAGATACTTTGAAGATAGTGAGGTACACATCTTAGCCAAAGAAAATGAAATGAAATTGTTTGAGAGGGGAGTTAAAGAGGCAATTTTTCTAAAGAAAGACAATCCATCTTTGAACAGGAGTGGTAGCCTCATCATTTATGTCATATTTATAACTCCATCCTCAGACCTAAGTCTAAACAAGGAAAACAATAGGGCGAGCCAGTATGCTAATAGGCATGAGAGCACCCATTAGGGGCCTGAACAATTATGCAAAATATGACTCAAGTACAGTTCACAATTAGTATAGTTCAATAAAACTATCTAACAAACAGAAACTATTATCCTTAAGCCAGTTCATAACCAGTTTGGCAGTAGTTTGGGTCACTGGCCATTTGGAAGACCCATTTGTGCTCAAACTTTAACTTTCTAGCTGATGTCTTGAGATGTTGCTTTAGTATTTCCACATAATGTTCGTTCCTCATGGTGCCATTTATGTTGTGAAGTGCACCAGTTACTCCTGCAGCAAAACATCCTCACAACATAACTCTACCCATTTCACCGTGGGGACGGCGTTCTCAGACTTGCAAGCTTCTCCCTTTTTCCTCTAAATGTAACAATGTTCATTATGGCCGAACAGTTTTAGTTTAGTTTCATCTCACCGCATGACATGTCTCCAGAAATTAAGGTCTTTGTCCCAGTGTGCATTTGCAAACTGTAATGCTTTTTTATGTCTTTTCTGGAGTAATGGTTTTGTTCTTGGGAGAGTGGCCTTTCAGCCCATGTCGGTGGAGTACTCATTTCACTGTGCATGATCACACACTCTTACCAGCTTCAGCAGCATCTTCACAAGGTCTTTTGCTTTTGTTCTTGAATTGTTATGCACATTTCAGATCAAAGAACATTCATCTCTGGGACAAAGAATCTGCCTCCTTCAAGAGCAGTTTGATGGCTGGACATTCCCAGTGTGTATACTTGTGCATAATTGTTTAAACAGATGAATGTGGCACCTTCAGGCATCTGAAAATTACGCTCAAGGATTAATTTGACTTGCACAAGTCCACAGTTCTCTTCCTGATATCTTGGCAGATTTTTTTTTAACTTTCCTGTGATGTTACACAAAGTATGTTTCAGGTGTGCATTCAAAGACATCCACAGGTGCGTCTCTGATTAACTCAAATGTTGTCAATAGGTCTATCAGAAGCTTCCAGAAACATCATGTCATCATCTGGGTTTTCCCAAATTGTTTAAGTGCATAGTCATTTTGCTGTACGTAAAAACAAAAAAAACAAAAAAATGCCTTAAAAAATCCTTGTCTCATTATTCTGGATTTAGCAACTGGAAAGGCTCAGAGGGACATGAAAGAAAGGTATTAGTAGGTTTTATTGAATGAGTTATCTTTGGCGCTCAGACCTCAGCAGAAGAACTTACGATGAAGGGCATGATAGTTAAATGATACTTAGGAGATGCTGGGGAGGTGGTGGGGCGCGGCACAAACTGAAGCAATGTGGATTTGAATAGGGCAGACTGAGCACTGGTTGGATTAAGAGGAGGTGCGGCAAGTGCAGATGAGTAATAGGAGTGAGGTGATGAAGGCTAAGGAGCAGGTAAACTCTGAAGAAGCAGTGAGTAAACAGGAGTGGAAATACTTCTTCCAGGCTGAATGTATGCCAGCTCCATTAGAAATCATTTTGATAATCCTAATTGACCTAAAACAGGATTTTTTTATTATTTCATGTCAGTCAGTTTTTATGTAAACTTCTGATTTCAACTGCATAAGGCAGTGTCCACCAGCAATCTGACCAGAATTGAATGTCTTATCCATTTGACAGAAGTAATAATAATTTAATAACATTACAGTCACAAGTCAGTTAGCATTAGCCAACAGTTTTTCATTTAGTTAAACCTTTTTAACTAACTCACCTTTTTTATTCAAACCAATCACCTAAACAGGACCATTGAATGTGCGTGTTGATCACAGACTCCTGAAAATGTTTAAATCCATTTTTATCTTAAAGTTCCTGCCATTGTTTGCCAGTGCGTGTGCATTGTGTCACCATGGTAACTATTGAACATTCCACCATACATATGATGTACACCCCCAGCATGATGTCACTGCACATTTCAACAGGACACATTTTTAACTCTGCAAGTTTAACCTAATCTGAGAGTATAGAGAAGTGTGTGTGGACACAGGGTAGAGAGACATTTTGTATACACTCAAGCCTTAATACAGAACTCGAACATGCATCAGTCACTCAAAATACAGCTCACATCACGTGATCTAATGTGTTTGGTTTTCTTAAACTGTGGCTGTTAAATTAGATTTAATATGTATTTGCGATCAATAAAACCTACTACTTTCATTCATCAGGCATGTTGACTATAATGAATTAATGGATGAACTTTTTTATTCCATTAATAACAATTATCAGACATTTTGCAAGTCATCCAAACTATCCTAATGTCAATCACAGAAAAGTAAAGGTTAAACCCTCACTGTTCAGCTCAATAACAACAGATGACAGCAGCTTTTGTGAGACTTTTATTTATCATAGGACCCCATCACAGGACCTCCTTAGACTGAACCATCCTGGCTCCAAGCTCATCCTGTTAACCAGGTCCAGGCCCTAACTCATGCAAAAGAATACACAGAGCATAGAGGAAAGGAATGAGGTCTTACTTTTGAACAAAGACTGAGGCATACAAGTGAGACCACATAGTACTGTGTGTTTACGTTAGATTATGGTGATTATCAGTGACTGAGGTATATTTGCAGCCTCAGCCCGGCCCACAGCCACAGCACGGACAGAACCCACAGAGGACTTCAGACTGAACTTCTAAAAACTCAAAAGTCTGGCTTGAAAAGGTTTACTGCCTGTGCACCTTTTTTTTCTTATTTTCTATATCTTCTTTCCTGGCATGACCTGGGTAAGATCTGGTGAAGGCTCCAGGCATTCCAGCTTGAACACTTGTCTCTGAGAGGAAGACGCCCTTTCCACATTCACTTCACCATGTCCTGGGCCTTTTGTGAGCCCTTCTCTGGTGGGACATGTCCAGAACACCTTCATAGGGAGGCGTCTAGGAGGCATCCAGAATAGATGCCCAAGCCACCTCAGCTGGCTCCTCTCCACGTAGAGGAGCACAGGCTCTACTCCAACCTCCTCACCCAATCTCTGAGGGAGCACCCAGCCACCCTGTGGAAGAAAGTGATTTAACCACTTGTATCCATCATTTTGTCCTTTACCCAGAGCTCAACACCTTAGGTGATAATAGGACCAGAGAACAAAACCAGGATTAAACCGGGCACCATAGGTGAGAGTAGGAACATAAATCAATCAGTAAATCAGGAGCTTTGCCTTTCAACTCAGCTCCTTCACCACAACATACTGTGACCGTATCATATCACATGCCATCCTTCACTCACTTGTGAGCAAGACTCCATTTGGGACAGGGGACTCCCTACCCCCCTGGAGAGGGCACCACCTTTCTTAGCAGAGATGGGATTCTGTCCTCAGATGCTAACAAACCCTACCTCTATCAATTCTGTTAGAGTCAGATTGAATAGGGTTAGGGGTTAGGGTGAGGGTTAGGAGACAGGGTTAGGGGATAGGGTTTATTGGATAGGGTTAGAGGATAGGGTTAGGCTTAGGGATAGGGTTAGGGGATAGAATTAGGGGATAGGATTAGGGAACAGGGTTAGGGGTTAGGGGATAGGGTTAGTAAATAGGGTTGGGGCTGGATGATTGAGGTTGTCTCAGGACTGAGGCTGTGGACACAGAGGCTGGACCTGTCTTTGGTTTGATCACATTTAAAACACTTCATTATAAAGTCACAATAGAATTGATTACAGTAAATAAATAAACACATGACTAGCTTATACACAGAGATGAAAACAGAAGAAGCCTTCTTTGTAAACTTCGGTGCAACTTAATACGATTATACTTGGAAATCAAACCTGCTCCATCAGCAGTACACCTGATGCACACGTGTTCCAGAAAAGACTAGAACAGGCTTTAAACACTCATTTGGTTTGTGAGGGCTTTAGCATTAGCATGGCTAACCAAAGGCAGTCAGTGCACTA
Source organism: Periophthalmus magnuspinnatus (assembly GCF_009829125.3). NCBI lineage: Eukaryota > Metazoa > Chordata > Actinopteri > Gobiiformes > Gobiidae > Periophthalmus > Periophthalmus magnuspinnatus. The sequence goes on along the minus strand of NC_047148.1, from coordinate 341,202 downwards.
CAGTTCTTTGGGTTAGAAGCTTTACAAATGTAAGAGAATCCAGGTTAAAGCTATCGGACCATTTTCAGCAGGCTCTGGGTCAGACACAGCAGCAGGTCTCCCCCAAAGTGACTGAGAGGAATTATTAGGAACAACCAGGAATGTCAAAGTACATTCAGGAACAAATGGGGACCATATATGGGCCGATCTTACTTAGATACAGGACCAGGGTCAGTGCTGTGAACAGAAGATGATACATTTACTCTGGACACTCAGTACAGACTGAATAAAGATAAATGTTTTTTCATTGAGTATTTGCATTTCAAATACATCTGCTCTTGTGAAGAGCAGATGTATTTAGGCCTGAGCTCCTACAGGGCATAGGGCCTATTGCTTCCACAATGATGAGTGCATGGGTGAAGCAGTCTGTTTTGACGAAGTTGCACGCAAAGCGCGTGTGCCGGGACTGCTATAAAAGAGAGAAGTGGCGCATCAGCTCCAGCCGTAAGCAGTGCCACGTCGGCTGAGTGTGAAGCGTGGCCCACGAGGGCTGTTCAATGCCACATGTGGCTTTATTTTTCAGTTGTTTTTCCTCAGAAAAAGAAAGCTTTTGAAAAGGTATTAAAAATAGCTGATGTCTGATGTCAGTTAATAATTGAATATGTATTATCCATTCTTCATTTTGTCTTCCAGTTGTCTCCATTTTAGAATTTTGAACACTCTGGTGACAGAGCAGTTTAAAGAGGGAATATTGCACTTCTATGTTCACTTTTGTTAAAACAGCAAATTCCTTCATACAATTCTAAATTCCAGTTTTAAACATGAATAGTTTAGAATGTGTGAATGTAACCTATTTAAAAGAAATGATTCGATAACAGGCGAAGAGGGAGGAGCCAAATGTCTGACATCGCTTCCTGTATCCAGGGGAGACCTGCTGCACAGCTTGTCTTTGGTTGTCAGCTGATTTGGACGAGGTGTTCAGACTTCTGCATAGGCACACATTAAAGACACAGTCAGCCATTTTGGAGATTTGGGTTTCCTGAATCACGTGGACATCCTCGTTTCTTCTGGCTACTAGAGGCAGCACTCAAGGCTACATTCCTGACACGTGATTCTATCAGTACCGTCTCCATATTTTTGGTGTTTTCTGTTTAGTTCAGTTTGTTTACAAGGTCTTTGGTTTGAACTTGTCCATACATACAAAAGTATCTGGTTGTGGGGTGGGGTTACCAGGAGTGGGCAGGGTTGGGGGTTACCAAGAGTGAGGAGGTGGGGGAGGTCCAGAGATGGGCTGCTGACTGCTCCTGTCTGTGTTCTCCTAGCTCCTTGTTCATGTGCAGAGATTGTCCTCTTTGGTTCTTTGGTTCCTCCTTTGGTTTCTTTCGGGATAAAACGGCTTGTCTCCTGCTACACTGACTTTTTGCTCTTTAGGATTTTGTTCATAAGTAATCTTGCATATTCAGGCTGTCTCCTTCTCAAGAGCTCTAAACAATCTGTTCCACCTGCTGATGTCATAAGGTGTTTGTTGCTCATTGTCGCAGCTACTGTTTTTAGACACTTCTAAACTGCTTTGCTCCAGAACACAACCTTTACTGGCACCTATGGAACAAATAGGACATCAGATTTCCATACAAGTATTTTATTTTAGCTGCCTATAAATGTTTAGGAAACCATAGAGATTTAGAACCTTCAAAGAGAGCTTAGAAATTCATATACAATTTATATGTGCTAATTTTATTATTACTTGAATTGGTTCTGTCTCTGTACAGTGGAGAATAAAGAAGTTGAAAAACTAGAAGCAATAACCTGACAAATGACTGACAGACTCACTACATATACATCACTACATATACATGCACAGGGTGTGCTAACACCAAGTGTGCTAACTAACCAAATTCAATTTGTCTTTGTCCCTAAAGCTCTCAGACCACTCTGTCTCAATCAACTGAAGGTCAAAGAACCCAATAGGCGTGACCAGTGGCTGTGAGATGTTCAGGTACATTGAGTAATTTAGCATTAGCATTAAAGCTGTGCAGCCTATAATTACTTAAAAAAAAACATCATACGTATAATCTCATTTGCTGTGAACATTCAATTTTCAGTGCTCAGTGGAGAGGCCGTAGTTTGCCGTTGCTGATGATTTAAAATGAGTGAATAAACATCCAAACCCATTTCTAATATTTTCCCAACTGTTTCTTACCCAGTGTAGTTGAATGTCTCTCCTAGTCTGTGCCTAATGTAAATTGAACTGTGCATCTAAATACGTACTGGCTTCTCTAGATTTGTCATTGGGATCTTTGAGATTTGATTCACACCATCTCACTCGTAGTTCCCAGGTTTACATGCATTTTGAAAAACCAGTTTAAATGTAGTGACTGTAATGAAGATATGAATCTCCAGGCTTTAGAAACATGGAGGGGGCTTGTACAGACTGAGCTCTTGAGAAGGACAGCATCACAGCAGGATTACATAACACTAGGTCCATTCCTGTTACCAGTCTAGTCCTGCCCTGTCCTCTGATCTGTCACCCATATGAGAGGTGAAACTTTCTTTCACAATGAGATCCTGAGTTTCCTGCAGTTGAAAAGCACCATAAGACCACAGACAGAATGTGCTTGAGATTGTGCTCACAGGGAGGCCCCAGGTTATGAAAAGGTCAGGGCCTCGTTTTCAAAAAATAACCTTTTTGAACCTCTTGCCTATGCATCAGCTCTAAAACATGACGGCTGATCAAACAGCACTCTCAGCTCATGGCAAGATGGTCCTGTCCTGGGCTTAATTCTGGATCCATATTATCCTTCTATGTGGAGATTGCATGTTTTCCCTGTGTCTGAGTGGGTTTCTTCTAAGTTCTCTGCATAATAAGACAATCCTCCAGCTAGGTACTTCTGACCAAGCCTAGCTCCAGATTTAGCAGGACAAGTCAAATGAAACTTTAAGACAACTTTACCTATAAAGTGTATCAGACAAAAATGGCTCTGCATCATTTGAGAGTTACAAAAGTGTATATTCTTATTCCTTGAATTTTCCTTGAGGATAGAACTCTCTGCACATGCTCTAGTCTTTGGTTTGTGAGTCGGAGGTATTCATTTGTGCTGATATGGTTGTCACGGTCAGCAGCCCCAGTTGGTCCTTGCACTCCCACACGTAGTCTGCAGTATAAACAGGACTCTTATGTGCTACATTCACAGCGCAGGTAATCCGCTTTCATACATGTGCTCAAATAGCTCTATTTTGACTATTTTAGGATGAATCCTATACTATACTAGAAAAAAATATATCCCTCAGTTGACTATACCTGGTCAACTGAGGGATTACACAGATATTCATCATAAACATTCCCTATACACTGATGATCGTTTTTGATGCCAATTTGTTTTGTTTTTGTTTTTTTTTGTATCTATTAGTAGTAAAGGGTGCTTTTTCTGATTTTGTCAACAAGATTGTGAAATACTAAGTAGAGAGTAGCTTTATAAAAATACAACATACCAAAATACATACTAAGAAACTGTATGTAAGAGTCTGACTGGATATTTCATAAACTTGACCCATCTGTGTTCCCAGATACAAAGTATGATGTCCAAATCAAAAATAGCTTTGACTGATAACAACCGTAATGTTGATCTATTCTTAATTACAAAAACATTGGACATGATAGCCAAAATGCTTATGATCTGAATGGTCACTACCTAAATCCCAGCATCTGCAGCCAATCATTACTCAGCTAGTGCAGTGCCAGACTTTCATCTTCCACCCTTACAAACTTTTAACCATAGGCCATAGCCTTTCGTTGTACAGAACTATACTATTTTGGGTTATTGAGCGAACCAGTGTGAAAGTGCCTAGATGTCCCCTCCTTCCTCCTGTCCTGCATCTCTTCCTCCTGCCCCCTCTTAAGACTCTTTGGTGCGGTGACTAGAGGCCTGAACCCCTTCCTGCCCCTCCCCCCATGCCCCGCCTAAGACTCTTTGGTGCGGTGGCTGGAGGTTTGCGCTCCCTCCTCGGCCCACTTGTCCAGGCTGCGGCGGCGGGCGTTCATGAAGAAGTTGGAGACGGTGGAGATCTCCAGACTGAGCTGCTGTGAGATGGTCACCTGCATCTCTTTAGATGGACGTGGGTTCTCCTTGAAGATGGCCAGTAGGGTGCGCCGCTGCAGGTCACTGAACACCAGCCGAGACTTCTTCTGCAAGCTCCTCTTGTCCCGGTCCACCTCACTCTCTTTCCGCTTACAGGCTGCAGCAGAGAGAAGACACAAGTGAGACATGTCCTAACCAAGACACAGACAAAACTAAAGCCTAAGACATGCTTTTCTGACCAAGCCTAGACTAGAGTTGTCAAAACTAACTCTTATGCTAATCAATACTAAAACTAGATACTGAATTGTATTATATCACTGTCACTGTAAACCAAACACAACCTTTCCCTCTCAACCATACACATATATATACACTGATTTAAATGCATTCACACCCATTACCTGACCCCCTCCTCCACCTATTTCCACTGCTGTTGTAGCCGCCAGGCTCCTCAGCCTCTCCAGCCCCTTCACCAGCACTGGTACTGGTACTTGTGTTCCTCATTAGCAGTGTTGGTCAGATTACTAATCAAAACTCGTCTAATTGCCTATCTCAAAACTTTCTTTTAATTAAAATAATTGAGAAGGATATCTATAATCACCTAAGCCACTTCTTAAATTCAAACAACACCTTTGATAAGTTTCCATCAGGCTTTCCCCTAAACTATAGTGTAGAGACACCTGATTAAAGAAGTAAATGGTATCAGACTAAATACTCAATACTAAGGTATCTGTTTGGTATCTAGTAAGTTATCTGTTTGAGTCTTATTGGATTTAATAAATGATAATAATACATTTTATTTATAATGCACTCTCTAAAATCCCAGAGTGCTACAATAAAAGAACATTAAAATGCTAATTGCCAAAAACTAAAAACATCAGCAGTAAGCTTTTCTAAATAAAAAGGTCTTTAAATTAGCTTTAAAAAAGTCCAGGCTCTGTGCGGCTCTCAGCTGGGCAGGGAGGCAATTCCACAGTTGCGGTGCAGCTGAACAGAAGGGTCGGTCCCCCGTTGTACAGAGCCTGGTGGGGGAGACCTGGGGGAGTATGCTGCCTGTAGATCATGGATTGGGGATTGTGCAGTGACCAGGTCTTGCAAATAAAGTGGCACCTGACCGGTGATACATTTATATGTCAGCAGAAGAATTTTGTATTCGATCTGGGATTTACCAGGGAACCAGTGTAATGGGTTTAAGTGTGGCATTTGACACGGTGGCCCATAATATACTCCTCAGCAGATTGGAGACCTGGGCTGAACTTAATGGAACAGTCCTGAAATAGATCAGATCATACCTAAAAGATTGGAGTTATGTTGTAAATTATAAGTCTGATCCTGTTGCAGTCCCTTATAGAGTTCTGCAGAGTTTGATTCTTGGCCCCCTACTATTAAGTCTGTATATGTTGCCTTTGGGTTAAATCCTCAAAAATTTATTTGTGCAATTCCAAGATTATGCAGACGATATTCAAATATATGTTGAACTTTCCCCAGGAAAGTACAGCCCAATAGACACAATATGCTGCGGCTTAGACAAAGTTAATAAATAAATGATTAAAAAAAAAAAAAAAAAAGTTCTTCAGTTAAATGAAGAATTTAGATCACTATATTTGGGGGGAAAAACAGCACCTTGTTTGTAAGTACCTTCACTCACTCATGCACAAAAACAAAGTCTGCGTTAGGAATCCTGGAGTACTACCAGACCCTGACCTGACTTTTCAGAGTCAGATAAATGTGATCACTAAAACAGGCTTCTTTCAGTTAAAATAATATATCTAGACTTAGATGGTAATGGCCAGGTATAATCTGGAAAACCTTGTTCATGCTTTTATATTCAGTAGATTGCATTCCCCAAAAAGAACATCAAACTAACTAACTAACTAGACTAACTAAAAGATCTGAACATATAACACCTCTTCTCAAGATTGGCTTCCAGTCAGACAGTGTATAAACTTTAAAATCATGCATCTTGTCTACAAATCACAAAATGGTCAAAATCCTAAGTACATAAACGATATGGTAATAAATTATAAACCAAGACAGGAACTTATATGTTCTCTTTGATCTTGTTGTAATATTTCTATATTTGTAAGGAACATGAAATGTGTGGTATAAATAAAAGCTGAGTTCAAGAACCAACTAAAAAGTTTTGGACTAATGACATTGTTATAGAGCCTCATTTCTCACAGCGGCGACACACAGTCCTCCATAAACCAACATTTGTGCTGTTTAGGTGCACAGCTGATCTGCATCTGACACCAGAAGATCACATCCTGCACTCCTGTTTTATTGTTTTATGACAGTTTTTTGGATTACACACATTTTTGACAGGGAAAAAGTACCTCAAAGTTACTGGGGAAAGTAACTGTAATCAAATGATTCAATTATAACTAGTTACATTATTGCATTACTAAATAAGTAATCTGATTCCAGTCATCAACACTGCGCATAAGAGAGTGAGGATTCTCTCCCTAGTCAAACAGTGGATGCCTTTAGAATATGTTGACTTTGGTGCTTCACACAACAGCACAGGACATCCTTTTTAGCTGTACCCGTACAGGCAACTATATGTCTGTCCTTCTCCGATCCTCTGATCTGGCTCTCCGCTTCCTCCTCCTCCAGTGTTTGTGTGTGCCTCCTCTGATCTGCCCCCCCTCCTCTTCCTCTGTCTCCCTGTCTCTTGTGTTTCTTGCTTTTATTGCTGTGTTACCACTTAAGACTGGATCCATTACATCACAAACAGCCTTCTAATGGTGGCGCCTCATCCAGACTAAACCAGGACTAAAGCTGGACCAGGACTGATACTGGACCAGGCCTGAACCCAAACCAGGCCTGAAGCAGGACCAGGACTCAAGCTGGACCAATACTGACACTGGACCAGGCCTGAAGCTGGACTCTGTTTTGCTCCCCAGAGCCTCAAATAAATATTTAAATCCCAATTAATCAGGTTTCTTTGATTATCAAATTTAATGAAATATGCACAATCTAACTTTTTTAGTGTTTGTCTCCATGGAGATGATATTGTGTGCCTTTGCATTTATTCAGTTATAAATGTTTTTATTGGGCTAACATGAGGTGGTTACAGATCCTTCTCACACATCTCACCACAACCCCATCTCACTGAACTATTTTAAAGCTGCACCATGTAACTTTTTTGGTAGAGTCCCAGCCACTTTCTTGTCTCCATGGAGATATTGTTTAATCTGGAATGTTATACAGAATGGCACAAAACCTTTTCCATTTCCATTGTGACAAACTGGTGGTACACAAGATCCTTCAAGCTCTTCAGTTTGTGGGTTTGTCTCATTGAGAGTTTATTTTATCCATCTGATTGTCCTCCTATGGATATTTTTTTGTTTAGACCTACAGTGGAAATTATGTAGTCCATGTTTAAACCTTTTTTAGCCCTAGATTAGATATGGAATTGTCTTATAGCCCTTATAGATCTTTTCTTAGTTGTTACTTGTGAAAAGTTTGAGAGATATTTATTACATTATTACATTATAAGGAGCAGAGGAGGGGCAGAGGAGCACAGAAGAGCAGAGGAGCATGGAAGAGCAGAGGAGATCCAAAGAGAAACAGATTAGAGCAGAGGAGAGCAGAGAGGAGCAAAGGTGAGCAGGGTCAGCTTCTGAACCACTCAGTCCTGCAGTGTCCACCACATCACTTAGCCTCATCCACATGCTCCTATAATGCACCATTCTCCTGCCAGCAGACCAGACATGGAAACTACAAACATGTCTGCACGGGGCCACAGTCTATACAACCATCTCTAAGCCTTGCATGTATCAGTATTGGTCTTCCATATTTAAGTGTGAATGGGTGTCTGAAAGATGGCTACAGTTTAAATACAATATGTAAACAATGTGAAAATGATGTTTAAAAAGCAAACAAACATTAACATGTCTCCTACTCTTCAGACAAACTCAGTGTTTGAGTCCTCACAGACCTCCGCGTGCGTGTGTACGCGTATTACCTGCCAGTCGAAGCGCGCTCATGCGCTGGAATTCAGGCTCGTGCAGCCACTTCCACATGCGGCGGAAGGTCTCGCGGCCGGATTTGAGTTTAGACCAGGGCTTGGGGTTCCGCAGCAGGTCGGAGAGCGTGCCCTGGGAGCGGCAGAGCACACGCTGGGCGAAGATGGCCTGGGGGATGCTGTACCTCTTCAGCTCCGCGGTCACGCGCTGCGCGACCTCCCTGGTGTTTATCTCCTCCAGGGGCGCGCCTGAGGACTGGGGCCGCTCGCGATGAGCCTGTGGCGCGTGCGTGTTGGGTGCCAGGAGCGCGTGGTGTGTGGGACCTGGAGTCGTTTGCACTTCATTCAAGTGTGACATCATAGTCTCCGCGTGCGTAAACCCGCGCACACGCGGTTCCGCGCGCGGCACCTCGTTAGCGTCAAACCCCAACATTTTGTCGTGAGCTGCGTGCACAGCGTGCGGCGCGTGGCCGTACGTGTGGAGAGGCTGAGGTGTATGCGGCAGCGTGAGTCCATTTCCCAGCACATCCGCGTGTTCTTTAAAACCGTACAGGCTGCTCACCGCGGGGAGCGCGCGCTCATCGCGCATGAGCGTGAAGCTACCGCTCACGGGGATGTGCCGCTGAAACTTGTCGGTAACGTGGCTGATGGGCGGCAGCGGCGTCAGTGGCGTCAGCGTGGTGTATGAGCAGCTCATCGCTGGTGCATCGCACGCGCCCATGGCGTGATGCAGCGGCAGATCGTGGCGACAGTCCGCATCGAGCAGCGCGCTAATGCCCGACACGAGAGAGCGCGAGCCCAGCACGCTGCGCCCCTGTTGTTCTTCTAGAGCCACGGCGCCGTCCATTGTCGTGTCCATAACGTCCACCTCCTCGTGCGTGCGTGCATCGATATGCGCTCGTGTACGCGGTCTTCATCCGCGGCCCTCAGTCCATCCCTGTGTTTAAGCCCTTGTACCATCCAGATGTGGTCCCCCGGCTCTGTGCGGCCCCTGCATTCTCTTGCGCTCCCCGCGTTCGGCTCGGCGGTACTCAGGTCCACATCCCCCGCGAAACCCCGTGCTCTGACGGGCCAGAGACGCGCAGCCAGACAGAGTCAATGAGATGCGGCGGATGAGGCAGGGGCGGGGTTTGCCCTCAGCCTCTCGGGCTCTCTGGGTGTCCAGGAGCGCACGGAGCTCCATTTGAAACCAAAGCCAGTATCTCAGTGCGTAACCAACGGCACGTCCTCTGTCCGAGTCTGCCACGCGTCTACCGCGTATGTGTGAACGCTCAGGGTCAGTTTAACGAAGTGTCTCTACTTCAGTGAGGACAGACTAAAAATCAGTTTAGTTCACTTTTTGAACCGGAAGTGTGGGAGTCTGGGAATCTCTTGCGTCTCAGTGACACTCTGGAGATTTCCACAAGTGAATGAGCTCTGGGCTCCTGGCGCTGTCCGTGGTGCTGAAAGTCCACTCTGCTTCCCCGCGCGTAACGTGAGGCTTCTCTCTGTTGTGACGCGGAATTACACTAGCCTATTAGTAGTAGTAGTAGTAGTAGTAGTAGTAGTAGTAGTAGTAGTAGTAGTAGTAAGTAGTAGGGTTAAGTGGTTGTGAATGGTCATGTGTTAGCTAATATGGACAGGTGCGCTGCAAAGTGCTGCATGTTTTGGAAACGCATTCAGCTGATTGAGTGAGCTGAAAACACAGTCCCTCCACTCTCCTGAGTTCACAGGTCTGATACAGGAACACGGTCATTTAAAAAAAATAAAATGAACACACATTTAAGTCATTTGATACATTTTAATGTCCAGAAAACCACTACCTTAATAAAAGCACTGTCTTAATAAAAGCATTTTTTAAATAAAAGAATGGAAACAGGTCATGTGATAGAGGTAAATGACGTTATGGTGGGAAAGAACTGAGTCATGTGAGCAAAGCAGCCAACGATCTTAAGAGAGACAGAGAGAAAGACAGAGAGTGAGAGAGAAAGAGGGGGAGAGAGACAAAAAAGAGAGGAGAGAGAGTTCACAGACAGAAAGAAGAGATGGAGAGAGAAAGAGGAAAGGGGAAAGAGCAGAGCCTTAGAGACAGAGGAAAGAAGAGTGTGAGGAAGAGCGAGAGAAAGAGGAGATAGGAGAAAGAGAGAGGGGGGTAGAGAGGACAGAGTGTGAGCACAAGAGAGTGCGAGGATAAGAAAAGGGTATGAGGAAGAGAGAGAGGAGAGATAAGCAGATGAGACAGAAGAGAAAGAGGAGATCATAGAGAGATGGAGAGAGAGAGAGAGAGAGAGAGAGAGAGAGAGGAGAGATGCATGGGAGGTCAGAAGCACTCCCTGTGTTACAGATTGTTTAGAACTCTGTTCACTGGAAACATTCAAGCCAAATACATTCTTTGACAGTTCATTTTACAAACAGTTCTGGACACAAACATACATGAGCTTTCTTCTATGTGAGGAGTAATAGTCAGTCCACCTGAGAGGCCAGTAACAAAAGGGATAGATAGTATTCATCTTATAGAAGAGTTTTGTTCTGTTTTAAAAAGGGTGGAGTTTTGTGAGGATTAGTTTGAGGGCAGAGGTCATTGGTTCTTGTGCACATTTGGTACAAGGAGACTTTCAGGTGTGATGCAGCTGGGCGAGTTTTGGGGGGTCTTATTCGTTGTGGAACAGTTTTGGGGAGTCTTGCTCGCAGTGGGATAGCTGGGGAGAGGCAGGTCTTAAGCGCAGTGCGAGGTGTTTTGGGGCTGTCTTGTGTGCAGTGGGACAGGGACAGTTTGGGGGGGTCTTAAGCACAGTGAGACAAGGAGAGTTATAGGGAGGGGGGCTCTAATGCACAGTGGGACAGGGGTATAGACTGTATAAAGAAGTGGACCAAGTGAGTGTGGCAGCACCCATAGCGTTTGGCTCCAGTCAAATGGAGCTTAGCGAGGCTAGCGCTTATGGCTCAAATTTGGAGCTGAGTTCCGTATTTGGAATTCCAACCACAAGTAGCCTTGGAAGGTAACGCCCCTTCCGATTTAGCAGTGGGCAGGTGCTTAGCAACAATTTCAATCAAACCTGTTGCTAACGCTAGTGGGAGTGACCTCAGGGAAAGAAGGCAGCTAACTTGTCTCTTAGTAATGTTCAGCTTTTGAGTTATGGACACAATAGCAAAATAAAAATAAAAATGGGTCACGTTGAATGGGTCAATACGAACATTTTAAGACCAAAATGACAAGCCTGACAGCAGCTTTTACGTAGAGAGGGCGACGGTTTTCTAATGATCACTTCCTATTTGGAACGTAGTGGCTAGCATGTTAGCTATGTCCATTTATATATACAGTCTAAGGAGCAGTCTAAGGGGACAGCGACACAGTTATAGGGGGTGGGTGTCTCAAGCGCAGTAGGACACTTTTGAGGGGTCAGGAACAGTGTGGGACAGGGACAGTTTGGGGAACAGGTCTTAAGCGCAATGGGACAGGCTGAGCTTGAGCAGCCCCTCCGTGTGCATCCTGTAGAGCAGTTTGAACTCCGCAGGCAGCTGGTGGGACTCTTGCCACTTAGTAGTGAACTTGGTGCCCTTCTTGTCATAATAGTGGTAGGGCAGCTCTTTCCCTGTGTTGGGGTCCCAACCGAAGGGCCAGAAACCATACAGGTGGATCTGCTCGCACACCGATGACGCTAACGTGTACATCAGGATGCCCGTACTCAGGCGCTTAGGGGACAACTGCTTGGTCTTCCAGTAACTGCACACACACACACAATTCATATTTCCAAATATTATATGGACATAACATTGACTTGCATTAATTCCCTAGAGACTGATAGTCACTACTTGCTTAACCTAAACCAAAATATAGGGGCAGAGTCTGGACATATGTGAACAGTGTGAATGATCAAACAGGTATCTACACTTCAACATGTCTCTTACTTACTTGTTGATGTACTGCATGATGTTGCCGGGCCAGGCCAGCTGCACCTTGAGCTTCCCTCTGTGTTCTACAAAGAAGTCCACCAGCGTACGAGTGACCGTGGCTGATGTGTGGAAGAAGAAGGCTGGGATCCACAAGATGGCACCATCCAGCCTTTTCAGACTCAGGAAGAAGTTGTTCCTGTCCTGCACAGTCAGTAGGTTGTTGTAGTATTTCTCCAGGATGCTTGGGTTAAACGTGGTCATGTTGGTTCTCCGGCCCACATCCTTCTTGAAGACTTCGGTGGGGGCGAAGTTGCAGCGGAACACAAAGTCAAAGCTGTCAATCTGCGTGCCGCACTTGGAGCCTGTAAGGATGCCACTGTTGCCCACCACAGCGCAGCGCTTGTAGTGTCTGTGCAGGATGGGCGATGCCTCAGGCAGCAGAGAGTAGAAGTTCTCCCCGATGGAGTACACATACTTGTGGCTGGAGTAGTCATAGTGCATGAGCTGGCCCACACGCACTGCGCCCCGCACCAGGCTGAAGTTCTGCAGTACATCAATGTATTGAGCCATCTCCTCCCTGGAATATTAGAAGAACATGGTGAAGAACATCAGAGGAACATGAGATGAACATAAGTAGGGCATGAGAGAAACGCACAGTAACATGAGAGGAGCATGTGAAGAACATCAGAGGAACACATGACAAACATCATAGCAACACATGAAGAGCATCAGAGGAACACATGAAGAATATCATAGAAACCTTCCTGGTTTGGAAATGCTTACCTCTGCTGCACAAAGGCGCTGTGGTTGAATCTCCATTTGGACGAGTTGAGTAGATCTTCAGTCAGTGCACTGCCCACAGGTACAAAGGCAGGATCCAGGTACTTCAGAGCCAGCTGAGAACTACACACACAGCATGTATTAAACAGCAGGTGACAGAGTCATCACAGTGAACATGACTTTTAAAAATCCATCATGCTGCAGCACCAGTGCAACCAAGCTGTTCAAAAAACTGAAAACAAAGTGGCGTGAATGTGTCCAGAGGAGCAGCTTCAAATGAACAGAATAGCATCGTTAGCATGTGAGAATCCTGAGTGTGGACCTTCTTCTCCACATGAGCCTCCACTGCAGCACACCAAATCAAACATGCTCCTTTGACTCCACATGACTGCACAAAGTATGTGGAGAAAACCTCACAGCCTGTGGTCATACATGTACCAAATGTTCCAAATTACAATGCAAATTGTGTTTAAGTTTCATAAAGGTCTTTTTTTTTTGTTTTCTAGTGAAACTCATGGACGGCTCTTTGGGTCAGTGAAATCAATCTCAGACACCTGTGCCAATTAGTTTGCCAGGTAAGTCCAATTAAAGGAAAAACATCTCATTTTCCACATTATTAAGCAGACCATTTTCAAGCAATATGGGAAAGAAAAAGGATCTCTCTAGTGCCGAAAGGCATGAAATAGTTGAATACCTTGATCAAGGTATGAAAACCTTAGATATTTCACAAAAACGTAGGCATGATCATTGTACTACTAAGAGATTTATAGCCGATTCAGAGCACACACAGATTAGTGCAGATTAAAGCACAATGAGGAAGGTTTCTGCCAGACAAACACATCGGATTAAGAGAGCAGCTGCTAAAATGCTAGCAGCCCAGAAATGCATCAAGACTAATTTTCAAACAGTCTTGTTCATTGGTGAGTGCCATGCAACCCTGGATGATCCAGATAGATGGAGTAGTGGATGGCTGGTGGAAAGCCACCATGTCATTTGATCAAAATCTCTCACTATTTGATCAAAATCTCTCATTCACAGCCCATATAAACCTAGCTTGTAAAACCGCATACTTTCACCTGCGAAATATAACTAAAATTAGAAATATTTTACCTAAAAACGATGCTGAAAAACTCATCCATGCATTTGTTACTTCCAGACTTGATTACTGTAATTCTCTGCTCGCCGCCTGCCCCAAAAGTACTATAAAGTACTATAAAGTACTATAAAGTACTATAAGGAGCCTCCAGTTGGTCCAAAATGCAGCGGCCAGAGTCCTAACAGGAACTAAAAGAAGAGACCACATCAGTCCTGTACTAAAATATCTGCACTGGCTTCCTGTCGAGCTTAGAATCAAATTCAAAGTCGTCCTCCTGACATACAAAGCCCTAAACGGTTTGGCCCCATCCTATCTGCAAGATGCTATTGTCCCGTACCAGCCAAACAGAGCACTCCGCTCTCAGAATGCAGGACTATTAGTGGTTCCTAGAGTGTCCAAAAGTACAGTGGGAGGGAGAGCATTCAGTTACCAAGCTCCTGTGCTATGGAATCAACTCCCTGCTGATGTTAAACAGGCCCCCACAGTCTCTGTATTTAAGACCAGGCTTAAAACCTTCCTCTTCGGTATAGACCAGGTTACATAGTGAGGGAGTTAGGGACAAACCCGGGATAAGACAGGCTGCAGTAGGAGTAACTAGCTGGGGGAAGTATGGCAACCTGAGCACTATCCTCTGCTTCCTCCTCCTTTTCTCATCAGCAATGCTATTCACATGTTGTCCCCTGTCCCACTCCCCCTGTGGAGTGTAACTCTTTCAGATGCCCCGATGACAGCTGGACCCTCTCCTCCTCCCCGCCTGGCCCTCCTCCACCCGCCTCCCTCTCCTCCTCTCCTGGCTCTCATCTTCCTCCGCCCCCCTCCCTCCTCCTCGTCTGGCCGATTTTTCTTGTTTTGTCAGATTTTTCCTGTTGTTTGATTTTCCTGTTTGTTTTTGTGTGTATATCACGGTGGCTGAGTGGCTCATGTCTCACAGCAGAAGGTTTGGTTGATCCCCGGGTCGCCCAGGCCTTTCTGTGTGGAGTTTTTCATGTTTCTCCCCGTGTCTGGATGGGTTTCCTCCGGGTACTCCAGTTTCCCCCATCAACCAAAACATGAACGCCCTTCGAGACAACTGTTGTTGTGATTTTGGGCATTACAAAAATAAAATGAATTGAATTGAATGTCCCAACAAGTCTGAGACATCAGCATGGAGGTGGCGGAGTCATGTTTTGGACCAGAATCATGGGGAGAGAGCTGGACGGCCCCTTAAGGGTCCCTGAAAGTATGAAAGTGACCTCTGTAAAGTATCTGGAGTTTCTGACTGACCATGTTCTTCCATGTTACAAAAAGAGGAACCGTGCTTTCTGTAGCAAAGTAATCTTTATGTATGACAATGCACCATCTCATGCTGCAAGAAATACCTCTGCATCATTGGCTGCTATGGGCATAAAGGAAGAGAAACTCCAGGTGTGGCCTCCGTCCTCCCCTGACCTTAACCCTACTGAGAACCTTTGAAGCATCCTCAAGTGAAAGATCTATGAGGACGGCAGGCAGTTCACATCCAAACAGCAGTTCTGGGAGGCTATTCTGACATCCTGCAAAGAAATTCAAACAGAAACTCTCCACAAACTCAGTTCAATGGATACAAGAATAGTGAAGTGCCTATCAAATAATGGATCCTATGTTAAAATGTAACTTGACCTGTTCAGAAGTTTTGATTAAAATAGCTTTTGATATGCTAATGATTCTAATTGAAAAACAAATGACCATTTTCAGTTCTTTACAACAATAGCTTGGTTTGAAACTCTGTTGTGCATAAGAATTTGGAACAATGCATTTTAAGTTTTTATTTTTGAAAAAAATACTGTTATCATTGGGAGGTTTGTTCAATAACATTCAAATTGTACTCTAAAGGCTGATGACTTGGCTGATGAAAATGATCATGTCTGTCATTTATATTGATGATTTGGTAAAATCAGAAAAAATATGATTTGCATAATAATTTGGAATGCAGTGTATATCCGCAGATGCAGCAGCGCTTATTAGCAATCCTAGTGGAACTGTTCTACATGTGCCTGTGTCCCTGGTCCATTGCAAGGCCACCAAAAGAAGACTGTTCAGATCTGTTTTACTAAAAAGACCTGAGCAGGTCTCCAGTCTTGGGGACCTCCTGGATATATATATATATATATATATATATATATATATATATATATATATATATATATATATATATATATATATATATAAATTGTTTCACTTTAGTACTTTGGTATATTGCAGCCAAATCATTTAAGTACATTTTTTTCCTCATTAATGTACACACAGCACCCCATATTGACAGAAAAACACAAAATTAATAAATTTTTATTTTTTATTTTTTTGCAGAATTATTAAAAAAGAAAAACTGAAATATCACACAGTCATAAGTATTCAGACCCTGTGCTCAGTATTTAGTAGAAGCACCTTTTGAGCTAATACAGCCATGAGTCTTTTTGGGAATGATGCAAGTTTTACACACCTGGATTTGGGGATCCTCTGCCATTCCTCCTTGCAGATCCTCCTCAGTTCTGTCAGGTTGGAGGGTGAACATTGGTGGACAGCCATTTTCAGGTCAGGGCTCTGGCTGGGCCATTCAAGAACAATCACAGAGTTGTCCTGAAGCCACTCCTTCATTGTTTTAGCTGTGTGCTTAGGGTCTTTGTCTTGTTGGAAGGTGAACCTTCATCCCAGTCTGAGGTCCTGAGCTGAGTCCTGGAGAAGATTTTTATCCAGGATATCCCTGTACTTGGCCGCATTCATCTTTCCTTTGATTGCAACTAGTCATCCTGCCCCTGCTGCTGGAAAACACCCCCACAGCATGATACTGCCACATACCGCTTAGAATTAAGTTCTATGTTGGTCTCATCAGACCAGAGAATCTTGTTGCTCACCATCTTGGAATCCTTCAGGTGTTTTTTAGCAAACTCCATGCAGGCTTTCATGTGTCTTGCACTGAGGAGAGGCTGAGGAGAGGCCACTCTGCCATAAAGCCCTGACTGGTGGAGGGCTGCAGTGATGGTTGACTGTCTAGAACTTTCTCCCATCTCCCGACTGCATCTCTGGAACTCAGCCACAGTGATCTTTGGATTCTTCTTTACCTCTCTCACCAAGACTCTTCTCCCCTGATTGCTCAGTTTGGCCGGATGGCCAGCTTTAGAAATTTAAGGATTATAGAGTCCACTGTGCTCTTAAATATAGCAGAAATCTTTTTGTAACCTTGGCCAGATCTGTGCCTTTCCACAATTCTGTCTCTGAGGTCTTCAGACAGTTCCAAGAGCTCATGATTCTCATTTGCTCCGACCTGCACTGTGAGCTGTAAGGTCTTATATAGACAGGTCCTGATCAAGTCCAATCAGTTTAATCAAACACAGCTGGACTCCAATGAAGGTGTAGAACCATCTCAAGGATGATCAGAAGAAATGGACAGCACCCAAATTAAATATATGAGGGTCACAGCAAAGGGGCTGAATACTTATGGCCATGTGATATTTCAGTTTTTATTTTTTAATAAATCTGCAAAAATTTCAACAATTTCATGTTTCTCTGTCAATATGGGGTGCTGTGTGTACATTAATGAGGAAAAAAATGAACTTAAATGATTTTAGCAAATGGCTGAAATATAACAAAGTGAAGTGAAAAATTTAAGAGGGTCTGAATACTTTCCGTACCCACTGTGTAATATCCATATGCATATTGATCACATGCCAGAGTATGAGAATCTAAGCTGGAGCAGTCGAACAGAGAGGGCCTGACAGCAGGACACAGCTCCACAGGACACCCCCCCTCTCCTGCCCTTCCACATGTCACACTTTATACTGGGGTTAGAAGAATGCACCACTGCACCTCTATGCCATGTTGAAATTGTTTCACACACCCACAGTTCATTTTTGGCATTAAACTTTGTTCCAACACAGGAAGAAATTACAAATAATGCCATGCTTTAACCAGTGTGTCCTGCTGCCGCCCCCAGTGTTGGGGCCAGTGGGGCCCTTGAGCATTACATTTTCCTCCTTATGACCCCTTCTCCTGGTCAGGAGGAACAGGCACAGCTCCAATCTACAAGTATATCTGTATATGTGTGTAACAGTGTGTGTGTTCACCTGTGGTCGGGCTTGTGAGGGGCCCGCTCACTGCAAAACAAAAACATCTTCTGACACTGACACAGCACTGACAGAGCCCAGGGGCCAGAGCCCAGTGGCCCAAGAGCCACAGGAGTGCACATGTGAGTCCAGAACACCTTTAGACTCAGATGTCTCTAGTCTGAAAGTCTCCAGTCCTACACTGTCCTCACACAGCTGTGCACATGTTCTTTGCTTTGTCCGATTGTGTGTGAGATTTTACATTTCACAGTAGGAGTAATATAGTAAACTTTAGTGAACTCAAACTAGCTTCAAGGCTAACACAGCTAGGTATACAGAGTAGACCATTAGAGTGCAATACAGCAGTTTTACACTGGGCTGTGGAGAAAGAAGCCTGTGATACAGTATATGTGTGTATATATTTTGCATTATTCCAGCCTTTTATATACAGATGGAAACCTGCAGGTGTCCAAGTCTATCTATCTAGTCTGCAAGTTTATCTTATGCAGACTTATTTATCGACTGGCATTAGTGGATATCTTCTCCATCAATCTCCAGGATAAACCCTAGTAATCCTACCATCTCTGGCCTTTCAGATACACTCTCTCCACCCCATCTCTACCACAGCAGCAGAGCCAACAGCCTCTTCAGCCTCTCCCTCAGCAGATGTCACTTGCACACTCTTCTCATTCTCTGCTGTATGACCTTGTCTTTACTTAAATGGAGTCCCTCCTTATATCTGTGTCTGTCCTGTGTGGTCGGTGGGTGGTGTGACTCACCGGAAGCCTGCATGCAGCATGTACATGCGGGGGCCCCCTCCTTGGCCGTAGCGGGGGGGCCCTCCCTGTAGGAGGTCCTTCTTGATGGACACATAACTGATGAGTGACAGGATGAGCAGAGCCACGCTGAACATGACAAGCCCCAGGGCACTGACCAGCCGCACCATCCTTCGTCCTGCTCGGGCCCCTGGGCAATCTGCTGCTGCCAGGAGCCTGCACAGGGGCCATCCAGGACCGGGGCCTGAGGGAAAGGAGCATATTCATGTACAGTTGAAACCAGAAGTTTACATACACTATATAAAAAGACAAGTACACTTTTTTCTCACTGTCAGTCTAAACTTTTCCTGTTTTAGGTCAAGTAGGATTACCCAAATTATTTCTATTTGCTAAATGCCAGAATAATGAGAGGATTTGTTTTAGACCATTTTTCATCACTTTCTTCAAAGTCAAAAGTTTACAGACAGTAAGATTACTATGCATTTAAACAATTTGGGAAAACCCAGATGATGAAGTCATATCTTTTGAAGCTCCTGATAGGTTTATTGACAACATTTGAGTTAATCAGAGACACACCTGTGGATGTATTTGAAGGCACACCTGAAACACACTGCTTCTTTGTGTAACATCATAGGAAAGTCAAAAGAAATCAGAAAGAAAACTGTGAACTTGCACAGGTCCAGTTCATTCTTGGGTGTAATTTCTAGATGGCTGAAGGTGCCACGTTCATCTGGTCAATTATACTCAAGTATACACACCATGGGAATGTCCAGCCATGCTCAGGAAGGAGACTGGTTTTGTGTCCCAGAGATAAATGTGCTTTGATCCAAAATTTGCATATCAACCCACAAACAAAAGCAAAAGATCTTGTGAAGACGCTGGCTGAAGCTGGAGTCTTTCATTATCCACAGTGAAACGAGTTCTGTACTGACATGGCCTGAAAGGCTATTCACACGTACAACGTGGAAATAAGTTCGGCGATCAGCTGATGGAGGGTCTTAAGAAATCAGTCGACTTCGCCTTTGATCAGATTAAAGACGTTAAACAAAGAGTTGATATGGTTGAACGTAACACTATCCTCCAGCTAAAGGAACGACTTGTTGAATCTGAACACTACTCTAGACACTGGAATCTGAAACTTTAAGGGGTACCAGAGACTGTGAACAAAGAAGATATTAAAAAAAAACAACTATCTGAATCTGCCAGTGTGTTCTCCCTGAAGGTAACAAAAGCTCCCCGATGTGATTGACACTGCACTGCTGAGGGAAACTGAAGGAGAATGAGAGCAGACCGAGAGGGATCATTCTGCAGTTCTCATTCAGAACCTACCGAGATGCTGTGTGGAAAGCCGCAAAAAATAATTTCTTTCTTAAAAGAGCGCCATCTTTACTTCACGGAGGATCTCTGCCCAGTGGACCGTGAGAGAAGAGCAGCGCTGTGGCCTGTGGTCCAGGCGGCCCGACGAGAGGGAAAGATCGCTTACTACATTGGTCCCAGAGCGTACATCAACGGCAAAGAATTGGGCCTCCCAGGGACCTGATTTTGGGAGGGTCTGATCTACACCCAGTATAAGCTCACGTTTGTTTTCAACTTGAAGAAGACTGACCACTTATTCCAGTATTTGTTTTGTGGTCCTAGATGTAAACTTTTTGCTCAATATGGTGACATTGAGCTTATATCAAAGCTAAAAGGTCGTTGTGGACATGTTTTATCTTAGCACTTATCTTGCAGCCTGAGGTAGCGTTAACTCACTTCACATTTTTCTTTTTTCTGCTCCATTTATTAATATTAGTGCTGGATTGAAGTAACACAGTGTGCACACTTCTCTACTCAGGTTCTTGTTCTTGTCTTTATGTCTTGTTCTTTAGGTTCTTTAAATGCCAGGGGCTTAAAAAATGCAACAACATGTAAAGCATTATTTCTGTTTGCTAAAAAATTAAATATAGACTTTTCTTTTTCCAAGAATCCCACTCTACATGTGATGACACTAACTTTTGGAGGACTCAGTGGGGTGATAATGTATTTCCTTCACATGGAAGTTCGGCTGGTACTCTCATGTAAAGCACAAATGTGAAGGTGATATCCTCACACAAATGTGACAGTGAGGGACATTTTGTATTCATGGTGTTGGACTATTATAATAAGACTTTTATTATTATTAACATTTATAGTTGCAATTCAAAACATGAAAATTCTGAACTCCTATCCACCATAGAAAATGATTTATTTGACTTATTAAACCAGTACCTAATGCAATAATAATAATAGGAGGAGATTTTAATATGGTACTGAACAATCAATTAGATAGAGCCACCACAGAGCAATAGCACTGATACTCATTTACTTACATTTATGCAACGTTTCAGTCTTAAAGACTTTTGGAGAGAAAAATTCCAAACAGAATTAGTTTTTACATGGAGTAACAATAGTGGTTCCAGGCAGTCACGGATCGACTACTGGCTGGTGTCTGATTGTCTCGATACAGAAGGCATTAACATTGATATTCTCCCCACCAATTACCCCAAAGTAAATCCCAAAACAAGAAAGCCTGCTGGATTCTAAATAATTCTTACTTAGACAGATACGTTAGGTCGTTAGCTGCATAAAGACGCCTGTCCACCCCATACAATCAGTAAGACTCCAACTACTAACATGGCAAAGACCAAACAACTGTCAAAATGCACAAGAGACAAAATTGTAGACCTCCACAAGGCTGGAAAGGGCTACAGGGCAATTGCCAAGCAGCTTAATGAAAAAAGATCCACTGTTGGAGCAATTATTAGAAAATGGAATAAGAGAAAGTAGATAGACGATAGAGAAAGCAAGATCTCACCTCGTGGGGTCTCAATGATCCTAAGAAAGGTGAGGAATCAACCCAGAACTACACGGGAGGAGCTGGTCAATGACCTGAAAAGAGCTGGGACCACCGTTTCCAAGGTTACTGTTAGTAATACACTAAGACGTCATGGTTTAAAATCATGTATGGCACAGAAGGTTCCCCTGATTAAACCAGCACATGTCCAGGCCCGTCTTAAGTTTGACAATGACCATTTGGATGATCCAGAGGAGTCATGAGAGAAAGTCATGTCGTCAGATGAGACCAAAATAGAACTTTTTGGCCTTAATTCCACTCGCCGTGTTTGGAGGAAGAAGAATGATGAGTACCATCCAAAGAACACCATCCCTACTGTGAAGCATGGGGATGGAAACATCATGCTTTGGGGGTGTTTTTCTGCACATGGGACAGGACGACTGCACTGTATTAAGGAGAGGATGACCAGGACCACGTATTGCGAGATTTTGGATTTTGATTCCCTCAGTTAGAGCATTGAAGATGGGTCGTGGCTGAGTCTTCCAACATGACAATGACCTGAAGCACACAGCCAGGATAACCAAGGAGTGGCTCCGTAAGAAGCATATCAAGGTTCTGGAGTGGCCTAGCCAGTCTCCAGACCTAAACCCAATAGAAAATCTTTGGAGGGAGCTCAAACTGCATGTTTCTCAGCGACAGCCCAGAAACCTGACTGATCTACAGAAGATCTGTGTGGAGGAGTGGGCCAAAATCCCTCCTGCAGTGTGTGCAAACCTGGTGAAAAACTACAGGAAACATTTGACCTTTGTAACTGCAAACAAAGGCTACTGTCCCAAATATTAACATTGATTTTCTAAGGTGTTCAAATACTTATTTGCAGCAGTAATATACAAATTAAAATATATAGTTAAATATATAAATATATACGGTTTACCTCACCTAAAACAAAGATCTGTACAGTGTGTTTGATGATTAAAAGGGAGGGGCGTTACATTGAATAAAGGAATGTGCTGTTATTTCTAGACAAGAAGAAGAATACATTATTATCATGAGAAATTATTATTGCAGTAATAACAATAATGTAAGAATGTTCCTTTATGGTGTAAGCTTCAAAGACCAAGAGTCTAAAACATAAAGTCAGAAGGTTTTATGAGTTCCACACTGGTAATGTGAACAATGAAGCAACGGACTCTCAGGAAAGGACAGAACAGAGTCCTGAGACGTGAATGTGACAGCTTTTATAGGGTCCTCCAATATGTGTGTGTGTGTGGGTGTGTGTGTGTGTGGGCGTGTGGGGTCTGCACTATATCTTCATGAGTTTATTTGTATTCCATTGGTCTGCGCCCCCTGGTGGGGATGTGTTATTTACCTTAGTGTTAGTAAATAAAGATACCAGTGTAGATACCATGTAGTGCTGCACTGCTTAAAAAAAACAAACATACAATAATAAAATAAAATGGCACATGGCATAGAAGGTAAACAGCGCCCTCTACTGGTATTAAAGTGGTGTAGCCACAGATCAAATTAAATCTGGCCCAAATGGTTAAACTGCAATATCCCACTATATGTACAACTAATCAGTGTCTCTGGTTTATAGACTATGAATGTGAAAATGATATTGTTACCTCTGTCTCTGTTATTACGTTTTCACAAGGTTTATTTTGTTTAAGTTATGAAGTAGCTACAATTGAGAAAAAATCACCTCAAACGTTATATTTGTCTATTGATATTCAATCTAAACAGAAAGAAACGGCTGTGACGATGACATCTTGACTTAATAAATACTTAAATACTTAATAAATGATTAAAAATAACGTACGTAATGTACGTATCGTACGTTCAAAGACAGAGGTGGAAGTGCGGTCCATGGTGTAGGACTGTCCCATTTCGGTAAGATGGAGACTACACTGAGGAGGACACATTTTCGGCTGGGGGCTTCGAACGATACTTGCGGGAGTACTTCGAAGGGACCCTTTAAAAGGTGGATTTGGCAAATTGGGACACGACCTGTGATTGGCCTAGATGACACTTCAAACTCTGCCCCTGCAGCCAGGTATTTGTAATCAGAAACACCGGACTGTAATCAGGGCAGTACAGTTTAGTAGTGAAAAAGTGGATTTAGTGTTTAGTCCCACTTTAAAAGGTTTATGGTCACATCTTAGATGGCACTTTTCCACCCTGGAGGTGTTTAAAGGAACCGCTTACTCAAGTACAGTGTCTTGCTCAAGGACACAATGACAGTATTCACCTGAGGGAGATGGGATTAAGTTCAGTTGAAGGTCCCTGAGCACAGCTCGGGTCTGCCCCTGATCTAACCCAGATGTCCCCACTGTGTCCTACAGCTCTGACTGTCCCGTGTCTGTCCCTCTGTACCACTCCTCCTTTTACACACCGTTAGAGACATTTAGACGTCAGACACCAGTACGTCATCACGCAAGAGAGGAAGCTGGGAAATGGAGTCCAGATTGTGCAGACTCGCTCACATCAATCTGCTGTTAATGTTTACCCCCGCTCCGACAGCCACCTCAGTATCTGCACGCTGTCCCAGGGCTGTGCGGGGCCAGAGCCGGGGCCAGAGCCGGGGACAGGGCCGGGGACAGAGCCGGGGACAGACGTGAGACAGCGGCGGTGGATGCTGCGGGTACGGGAGGAGAGGGATGCGGAGGAGAGGCGGATGAGAAGCGAAGAGAGCCTGTGTGATAGAGATGGAGCAGGTGATGCGGAGGCGGTGGGTGGGCGAACTCACAGCTGGAGCGCAGGCGGACGCGGAGCTGCGGCGGAGCGGTGGAGGAGCGGTGGAGGAGCGGTGGAGGAGCGGTGGAGGAGCGGTGTCGGCCTCTGCGCTGGCTCTGTTCGGCTCCGTTCTCCCCGGTACTCCTGCACTGAGCGTTATTTCCGGCGCAGGAGCAGAGACCACCAGCTACAGCACGAGGCGGAGTCTGCGGAGGTCGTGAACCGCCATTTCCGGTCAGCGAAGTGATCCGGCCCTGCGCAGTGTCCTCTGGTGCTGCTCTGTGGAAGACAAGGCTTCCCGAGATGCACTGGGCCGGGGTCTGCAGCCCAATGGACCACAGTCAACTGCTCCGAAATAATGGAGCGCTATTCAACTTCTGTGGTGGAGAATAACTGCTTTGCCTGCAACGTTCCACAGTATAGCATTAAATTGATCTATCTACATGGAAAAAAGCAGGTGACGCAATCAGGCCAAGTTACAGGTCAGATCTGTGGAGAGGCGGTCATGCTGCATTTTGTCATAATGTTTTTCAGTAAAACACATGTCATTGATAAAGGTGGATAACTTTAATGCTTTCCTGTGGAACATTCCAAGCAACCATAACATCTCCATACAGAAAACAGGTGCAGGCGCTTCATCACATATGAGAATGTCAAGAGATAACCTGCTTGTCAAAACCTGATCTTGTCAGATCTTAGACGCCAAACAGGGCTGGTCCTGCTGAGACCAGGTGTCAAAGTGGGGCAACATGCTAGCATGAAAGTGGTGTGTGTGTTGATGGCGGTCAGAGGTGCTGATGCCGCAGATTGGCAGCCTTGCTTCTGTCTGTCCCAGGACAGCTGTGGCTACAGTAGTATTTTACCACCACCGAATGTGGCGTGAATGAATAATGCACCAATTGTAAACTGAAAGCACTGTATAAAAGGCATCATTATAAAATGCATTATTATTATTAATTTAATTTTATTGATTTAAAAGCACAGAACAGAACAATGGATGTAAGAAAATATTTTGCATTTTAAGAACCACCAGATATGACCCAAAAGAGGACAAAAACGTGCAAACTGCAGGGGAGTGTGATTGAAAAGCACTGGAATACAGAAAGAAAAGACTTTGACAGCACAATAGAAGTTTATTATGGAACAAACTGAACACACCACAATGCGTTTACTGTACACACAAAGTCCAGCTCATTTACAAGCATGCAGAGGGTCACAGAAATCAAACTAAATATCTTCTTTGCACTAAAATAGAACTCTACATCTGCAAATTTACACAGAATAGCACCACACTACAAACAACATGATCAGGATATAACTGCTTTTGATAAGTTCAGATTTGTGTAGACTCTGACATATTTTTGACTTGTGATAAGTTTACAATATAACACTTTTTTATATATTTCTGTTAAAAAATAAAATAGGCCCCCTGGCATCCAACTGACTGACTTCCATTTGAAGTATGAACGATTCAGAAATCTAAACCAGGTGTGGGTCGCATGGGAATGTTTCAGCACATTTAAATAAGCAAAAAAACCAAAAACATTATCCACATAACGTACAGTACACACATGTTGTAGTCAGTGGACTACCCCCCCCTCCAAGCTTTATAGTAATAAAAAGCCATTAATTAAATGAATGTCAGATAGATGGGTTAATGCCATACTGAGAAACATTCCAGGCAAGGCTAAAACATCTTCATGGAGAAGAGCAGGAGACGTTTGGACACAATAGCATTAGTATTTCATTTGTTGATAACAGTATATGTTTCCATGGGAGGTTTCATTGTGAGAGCGAGTAGTTTAGTGAAGGTGAAGACAACTTTTAAATACACTGAACAGGTCTCAGTTGGATTCCACTTGACTTAGGCCCTAAGGATAATGTGTACCATATATCACAAAGTATGTGTGTACATATTCCCATCAGATGAACTGAAGCAAGTCCCAACATACTGTTTTCTATCACAGAACAAACAAATAAATGGCATCCATCCAGAACAGTGTAGTGAGTTTCTGAACACCACAACCGTGGTGGGCAAGACAGACCCTGACTGTGGGCAGACAACAGAGGTGGACTAGGTAGGTGAGGTGGTGAGCAGAATGGTTGCGGGACACATTTAGACCATGAAACGGTGCTCCTTGCCGTCGTGTGCCATGAGGATAACATTGCGGTTGGAGGTCCAGATGAGGCGGGCGAGTTTTAGGTGGTTCTGGGAGCCGGGGGAGGCGGGCTGCACTGGTGGCACCTGGTATGTCTTTATGCAGCGCAGCTGAGGAGCTGAGTTCAACATGCCAATGCTGCCTAGCAGGCTGGTGTTCATCTGGGCAAAGGATAAAAAAACAAAACACATTTAGGTCAAGTCACACACAAAATAAGACTCTAATGTTAAAGTAATGGCTCTTACTTCCCCCACCTGAAGCACCCAGTGTAACTATACTTAAAGTACATTTTTACAGCGTAGTACTTTTATTTTTACTTCACTATATCTGAGATGGTACTTTCTACTCTAGTATATTTCTGAAAAGGACTGAAAAGGAAATAATACTTTCCATATTATTATTTTTTTGTCACCTGAAGTACCACATGGTACACATGTGTAATATAGATTGAGGGGACATAATGTAGTTTCATTTAATTTCACGCATGTTCGGATCCGTGTAGTGTGTAATAATAGCATAATATAGCGGCCCCTAGAATATTGTGCAAGTGCCCACCTTGGCCCCAGGCCAGGTGTTGCAGCCCTCTTGTATGTACTTCATAATGATGGAAAGGAGTGAAGAGTATACTTATAAACTGAGTGACTCCATATGATGAGTAGAAAAGCAAGGCCAGCTACGTCACCCAGACCAGCATTACGGTGGCCCCACCCTGGAGCCAGGCCCAGGATGGGTGCACAACAACAAGCGCCTGGACCTTTCCCCATAGGGCCCACCCAGGCACAGCCCGATGGAGCGACGCAGGGCCTTCGTCCTGTGGACCCACCACCTGCAAGACTGATCTGTGAGCAGCAGTTCAAGGCAGGGGCCTCGACGTCCGGATCCCTGGACATGGAAATTGGCATAGGGGACATGGAATGTCACCTCGCTGGAGGGTGAAGGCTTGTGAGCTTATGTGGGAGGTTGAGCGTTACCGACCTCCACGCACAGTTTGGGCTCTCTAACCTAACTCCTTGAGAGGGGCCAGTTGACAGCTCTGCCCTTCTCTCGGTTGACAGCATCACAAGGAGCTGTCAACCGATCACCACCTTGTGATGAGTTGGATCCGCTGGCAGAGGAGGAAACCGGACAGACCTGGCAGAGCCAAGTGTACTGTGAAGGTCTGTTGAGAACATCGGGTGGAGCCCTCTGTCAGCAGAGTCTTCAACTCACACCTCTAGGAGAGTGGGCCATGTTCTCCCCCGCCGTTGTCGATGCAGCCGCTCATAGCTTTGGACATAAGGTCTGTGGTGCTTGTCGCGGCAGCAACCCCTGAACCTGGTGGTGGACACTGGAGCGGTTGCAGAGGCAAAAACTCATGGAGGACGACTATTGGATGGCCTCAAAGAGATTCTGGAAAATCATCCAACGCCTCAGGATGCCTCAACAATGTTTACAGTATGGATGGAGAGCTACCGACCTTGACTGGGGATGTTGTCAGACGGTGGAAGGAATAATTTGAGGATCTCCTCAATCCAACTGTCACCTCTTCTGAGGAGGAAGCAAAAGTCCTCGGTGGCAAGGCTCCAGGGGTGGACGAGATCTGTCCCGAGTACCTTAAGTCTCTGGGTGTTGTGGGGCTGTCGTGGCTGGCACGTCTCTTCAGTATCACTGGACTGGGGCGGTGGTCCCTCTTTTTAAGAAGGGGGACCAGTGGGTGTGTTCCAATTACAGAGGAATCACACTCCTCAGCCTTCCTGGTAATGTCTATTTCAGGGTACTGAAGAGGAGAATTCAACCAATAGTTAAACCTCGGATTCAGGAGGAGCAGTGTGGTTTTCATCCTGGTCGCGGAACACTGGACCTCTACTGTCCATGGGGTCCTTGAGGGTTCATGGGTGTTTGTCCAACCAGTCCACATGTGTTTTGTGGATCTGGAGAAGGCATTCGACCATGGTGTTCTTTGGGGGGTGCTCCGGTAGTATGGGGTCTGGTGCCCTTTGCTAAGGGCTGTCCGGTCCCTGTATTGTACTTATGGACAGAATTTCTTTTTTGCAATCAAATTTTCAAAATCAGGATAACAAAAAGTAAAGAAAAGAAGAAACCCCAATAATCCTGAGTTCATGGTGACATCCTACCACTCCTCCCTGGGCTCCACATGAACATTGTTGAACAAAAACATTGTGTACACATACAAACAAACACTTGCAAAATACATAAATAAATAATATATAAATACAAACATGGACAGAATTTCTAGGTGCAGCCATGGGCTGCAGGGGGTCTGGTTCAGGAACCACAGGATCTCATCCCTGCAGCCCAAGTGTGAAGGGACTGGGATGAGAATTAACTCCTCCAAATCCGAGGCCATGGTTCTTGACCGGAAAAAGGTGGCTTGCCCTTTCCGGGTGGGTGGTGAGTCCTTGCCTCATGTGGAGGGTTTTAAGCATCTCTTGTTCACATGAGACTGACAGGCGGATTGATGCAGTGTCCGTAATGATGTGGTCAAATCTACATTCCTACCCCCACCGAAAGGACAAGATACAAGTGGGTGAAATTAGTTTCCTCTGCAGGGTGGCTAGGCGCTCCCTTAGAGATAGGGTGAGGAGCTCTGTCATACAGCAGGAGCTCAGAGTAGAGCCACTGCTCCGCCACATCGAGCGGCGCCAGCCGAGGTGGCCTGGGCATCTGTTCTAGATGCCCCCTGGACACCTCCCTAGGGAGGTGTTCCGGACATGTCCCACCGGGAAGACCCAGGACACGCTGGAAGGACTATGTCTCTCAATTGGCCTGGGAACGCCTTGGGGTCCCATCCTAGGAGCTGGAGGATGTGTCTAGAATGAGGGAAGTCTGGAAGTCCCTACTTAGATTGCTACCCCCGCGACCCAGCCTCGGATAAGCGGAAGAAAATGGATGGCTGGATGAGTTTGTACCTGCCAGAAGGAGATGTGGCTGTCGGCGTTGGAGTAGGTTGCAAGGTAGCGGCCGTCTGGAGCAAAGGATACGGCTGTGATGGGCCCTTTGTGTCCATGGATATTCTAAGCACAGACAAGAGCACACATCAACCCACATTCACACGCATTAGTCTATTAATTGCATCCATTCAAATTGCAATTTCGATTTGATTGAGATAAATTGTGTAGCCCTATGCTATCAAATGTGAATATTTTTATTAGCATTCTTAACATCAATAATGGTTTAAAACATGAACAACTTGTATTTCATTCATTACCATTGACTGTATGTGGCCATTACATGAAACTAAAAATCACCTCTTTGATGAATTGACAAATGACAAAAAATTAGCCAAAAGTCGCTATAAGGAAGCAGACTTGGCAACTATGATGTTGGCTTTCAGTACAGCTCACAGCAGTAGCATTCTTAATAAGGGCTACTGCTGTTTAGGTGTAGATAGCATAACAGTGTACATATTCTCAAAACGAAAGGTGAGCCATGTTACAAACTGGCCCCTGAAAATGGTGATCCTAAGATTCTCCCCTACAGCCCTTAGAGTAGTTAAGGGCAGCTGCAGTGTGGAAGCAGAGCACTGATTGTGTTAGGATCCACTCACACCTAAACTGTGACAGAATACCCCACAGCAATAATGTCTCCCATGGCAACAGCTGTGAAGTCCACCATTATACACAGGTCAAACCTTCACCTTCACCTCCAAACTAATGCCCAATCTAATCCATCATCAAGTGTTACTGAGGGTTCAGAGCTGTCAGATGGGAGAAATTGTATCAAAATCTAAAGTCACATAGGCTGGCGTTACGTAGTGTTTGTACTGGCTGTGAACCAGGAAGTTGGTAGACCGGCTAGTTGCTAGCAGTAGTGTGTGGCCAAAACTCCACTCTAGCAACACCCAGAGGTGTGTAGTACCCAGCAACATTTACTCAGTTAAATTTACTTGAGTAACATTGTATTTTCTAACGGCATATGTTTACTCCTACATGAGTAATAGTTTTATTGAAGTAACAATATTTGGTTGTAATACAGGTCTTTTTCACACTGCCACTAGTTAGGTTAACGTAAAAGAGCATTTGCTCTGAGTGCGCTTGGTGCGGTGTAAACCCAACAGTCGCACTCTGGACGACAGTAAATGGCCGGCCCGCGGACCTACGCAATAAGCTGCAACAGTAAAAGGGCTTGAAATTGGGCAAAAAAGGAGGCATAAACTTAATATCAGTGACTGTCTCTTCCTGCCCCTGTCTGCACAAGTGAGTCTGTGTGTCGTTCAGAAAGCTTTTTCGCCTCCTCTACAGTCCTCACGGTGTATTTAACCACATATAAAAGAAAATACCATAGGGTAAGCGAGCACGTGTGCTCTGTGCACTTGAAGCATGTTGTCATAGAAATAAGTTCGGTGATGAGCTGATGGACTCTCAGGTGGGTCATCGTGCGCGTTTGGGATGAATGATGCGTGACCCAAAAAAATCCTAAATCTAGTACCACTGGGGTCGCTCTAGAGTGCACTAACATATGAAATTATTTCAACATACGTGGTTCTTGTACATCTCCTTCAAATATGATTTTGTCATTTTTGTGTGTCTCACACCAGATTTTGTGCATTTTTAATGCTTTGTCCTTCCATTTACATTCACTTTAAATTATAAATCAGATGTTATGTCGAGACACTTGCTCTTGAGCTGTGCTTTCCGAAATAGATTTTTTAATCTTACATGGGATTTCTTAGACCACTTTCACTCACTACTTTACTCAAGTATTTCTACTTGAGTAATATTATTTTGATGTTGCTTACTTGAGTACAAATTTTGTTTCATTAGCGTGCTATGGATGCAAAGTGAGGAATAAGTTTGGATCACTGCAAACAGCTTCAAATGAAATGTTTTGTTACAATGGGATATATTATTATTATTATATATTATTATATTATCATATTCACTGAGAAAATACATTTATAAAAGACTTTGATGACCCACCCCAACCTTCTCCCATAATGGTAATCTCTTTCCCCACACCAAAACTCACCCACAGCCTGCCTTACTAGAGCTGTGTAGTCTCAGCATACCTGACATTTGCCCGTGCGGACGTCGTAGAGAGCCACAGAGCCCTGGCGAGCTCCTACAGCAATACGGTGACTGCGGTCACAGTAGCCCACCATGTAGAACCTGCAGTACAACACAACATGAGTCTGTGTCTCTCTCTGTGTGTGTGTAAGGGGAGGAGAAAAAAGGAAGAGAGGGAGAGAAAAGAGTAGAGTGGAGGAGATGGAAAGGGGAGCAGAGGAGAGCAGAGGAGAGGAGGAGAGCAGAGAACAGGAGCCGAGGAGGGGACAAAGGAGTTGAAGAGGAGAAGAGAGGAGAAAAGAGAACAGGAGTAGAGAGGAGAGCATAGGAGAGAACAGGAGAGCAGTGGAAGAGAGAGAAGAGCAGAACATAGGAATGGGGGAGAAGAGCAGAGATAAGGAAAAGAAAGAGGAAACCAGAGGAGAGAAAGGAGAGGACAGAAAACACAGGAGAGAAGAGGAAGGAGAGTAGAGGAGAAAAGAGAAGAGGAGGGGAGAGGAGAAAGAAGTCGGAGAGGAGGACAGCAGAAAAGAGGAGTGGGAGAACAGAACAGAGGAGAAGAGGGGAGGATAGGTACTAACCTGCAGATGGCAGGGAAGCATTCCTGCAGACCCTTCTTCTTGACCAGAGAGCCCTCAATACAGTACATGATGATATCCATAACCTGAGAAACACAGTACAATCTTAAGCAATTATACACACCTTTTGGGCCAGTAATTTCACTGTGGAGAACTTGGATATCTGACCTCCACGAGCAGGTCCACCACATCTGCAGGCATCTTCTCAATCAGGATGTCCAGGACTCTGAGGATCTCGGTCTTGGCCCGGGCAAGAGTGCTGGTGTGCACGTTCTGCTGGGACTGGGAGTTGGCCTGCGCCGCGTTGAATCGATGCACCTACAACAAACAATTTGACATAGTTACACGGTTTCCAGTATTCCTTGGCAAATGTCGACTACTGGTGCCACGTGGTGAGGCCGGTATGTGTGTGGTACCTCTCGAGCGATGGTGGTGATGAAGGCAGGGGGGCGGGCCGTAGCGATGAGGGACAGGGCATGGCGAGCAGAGCGAGCGGAGTCGGCCGGAGGGTTCAGAGGAAGCCCCACTGTCACACTGAGGACACAGAGGAGGGTTAGAAAGTCCAGTGTCCACACATGTCAACACAACTGTGATGCATCTTTTCATCATACCGACTACTCCTCTTATACATAAACAAATTTGCGTCTTATTTGACACTGTTGCCAGTCTCTTGCTAGTATTGATACTTATTTTGAATTTCAGCAATTTTGCATCCATCCATCCATCCATCTTCTTCCTCTTATCCGGGGCCGGGTCGCGGGGGCAGCAGTCTAAGCAGGGACTCCCAGACTTCCCTCACCCCGGACACGTCCTCCAGCTCCTCCGGTGGGACCCCAAGGCGTTCCCAGGCCAGCCGAGAGACATAGTCCCTCCAGCGTGTCCTGGGTCTTCCCCGGGGCCTCCTCCCGGTGGGACATGCCCAGAACACCTCCCTAGGGAGGCGTCCAGGAGGCATCCTGAGCAGATGCCCGAGCCACCTCAGCTGGTTCCTCTCAACGTGTAGGAGCAGCGGCTCTACTCCGAGCTCCTCCTGTGTGACCGAGCTCCTCACCCTATCCCTAAGGGTGCGCCCGGCCACTCTGCGGAGGAAGCCCATTTCAGCCGCTTGTATCCGCGATCTTGTCCTTTCGGTCATTACCCAGAGCTCATGACCATAGGTGAGGGTAGGAACGTAGATTGACCGGTAAATCGAGAGCTTCGCCTTCCGGCTCAGCTCCTTCTTCACCACAACGGACCGATACAGCGACCGCATCACTGCAGACGCTGCACCGATCCGCCTGTCAATCTCCCGCTCCATCCTTCCCTCACTTGTGAACAAGACCCCGAGATACTTGAACTCCTCCACTTGGGGCAGAGACTCACCACCCACCCGGAGAGAGCAAACCACCTTTTTCCGGTCGAGAACCATGGCCTCGGATTTGGAGGAGCTGATTCTCATCCCAGCCGCTTCACACTCGGCTGCAAACCACCCCAGTGCCTGCTGCAGGTCCTGGCTCGAAGAAGCCATCAGGACAACATCATCTGCAAACAGCAGAGATGAAATCCTGTGGTTCTCAAACCAGGCCCCCTCCGGCCCCTGGCTGCGCCTAGAAATTCTGTCCATAAATATAATGAACAGAACCGGTGACAAAGGGCAGCCCTGGCGGAGTCCAACATGCACCGGGAACAGGTCTGACTTACTGCCGGCAATGCGAACACAGCTCCTGCTCCGGTCATACAGGGACCAGACAGCCCTTAGCAAAGAGCCCCGGACCCCATACTCCCAGAGCACCCCCAAAGGACACCACGAGGGACACGGTCGAATGCCTTCTCCAGATCCACAAAACACATGTGGACTGGTTGGGCATACTCCCATGAGCCCTCGAGGACCCGATGGAGAGTATAGAGCTGGTCCAGTGTTCCACGACCAGGACGAAAACCACACTGCTCCTCCTGAATCCGAGGTTCGACTATCGGTCGGATTCTCCTCTCCAGTACCCTGGAATAGACCTTACCGGGAAGGCTGAGGAGTGTGATTCCCCTGTAATTGGAACACACCCTCCGGTCCCCCTTCTTATACAGAGGGACCACCACCCCGGTCTGCCACTCCACAGGTACTGTCCCCGACCGCCACGCGATGTTGCAGAGACGTGTCAGCCAAGACAGCCCCACAACATCCAGAGACTTGAGGTACTCAGGACGGATCTCGTCCACCCCCGGAGCCTTGCCACCGAGGAGCTTGCCAACCACCTCAGTGACTTCAGCCAGGGTGATGGAAGAGTCCGCCTCTGGGTCCCCAGTTTCTGCTTCCTCCTCGGAAGACGTGACAGTGGGATTGAGGAGATCCTCAAAGTATTCCTTCCACCGCCCGACAACATCCCCAGTCGAAGTCAGCAGCTCTCCACCCGCACTGTAAACAGTGTTGGTGAAGCACTGCTTCCCCCTCCTGAGGCGTCGGACGGTTTGCCAGAATCTCTTTGAGGCCGTCCGATAGTCCTCCTCCATGGCCTCCCCGAACTCCTCCCAACCCCGAGTTTTTGCCTCTGTGACTGCCCGAGCCGCGGCACGCTTGGCCCGCCGGTACTCATCAGTTGCCTCAGGAGTCCCACGAGCCAACAAGGCTCGATAGGACTCCTTCTTCAGCTTGACGGCATCCCTTACTTCCGGTGTCCACCACCGGGTTCGGGGATTGCCGCCGCGACAAGCACCACAGACCTTACGACCACAGCTACGAGCAGCCGCATCGACAATAGAGGTGGAGAACATGGCCCACTCAGAGTCCATGTCTCCAGCCTCCCCTGGGATCAGGGAGAAGCTCTCCCGGAGGTGGGAGTTGAAGACCCCCCTGACAGAGGGCTCCGCCAGACGTTACCAGCAGACCCTCACAATGCGCTTGGGTCTGCCAGGTCTGTCCGGCTTCCTCCTCCGCCAGCGGATCCAACTCACCACCAGGTGGTGATCAGTTGACAGCTCAGCCCCTCTCTTCACCCGAGTGTCCAAGACACGCGGTCGGAGGTCAGATGACACGACAACAAAGTCGATCATCGACCTCCGACCTAGAGTGTCCTGGTGCCACGTGCACCGATGGACACCCTTGTGCTCGAACATGGTGTTTGTTATGGAC
Source organism: Periophthalmus magnuspinnatus (assembly GCF_009829125.3). Lineage (NCBI taxonomy): Eukaryota > Metazoa > Chordata > Actinopteri > Gobiiformes > Gobiidae > Periophthalmus > Periophthalmus magnuspinnatus. The sequence goes on along the minus strand of NC_047148.1, from coordinate 306,203 downwards.
AAGCTGTGACTAGCACAGAAGTCCAATAACAAAACACCATTCGGGTTCAGATCGGGGAGGCCGTTCCTCCCAATCACGCCCCTCCAAGTGTCACTGTCGTTACCCACATGGGCGTTGAAGTCCCCCAGGAGAACAACGGAGTCCCAGGTTGGTGCACTGTCTAGTACCCCTCCCAGGGACTCCAAGAAGGCCGGGTACTCTGCACTGCTGTTTGGCCCGTAGGCCGACACAACAGTGAGAGACCTGTCCCCGACCCGAAGGCGCAGGGACGCGACCCTCTCGTTCACCGGAGTGAACCCCAACACGCAGCGGCTGAGCTGTGCGTGGAGGTGAGGCCGACTATATCTAGCCGGTAACGCTCAACCTCCCGCACAAGCTCAGGCTCCTTCCCCCCCAGCGAGGTGACATTCCACGTCCCCAGAGCTAGTCTCCATGTCCGGAGATCCGGTCGTCGAGGTCCCCGCCTTCGACTGCCGCCCGGATCTCTCCGCACCCGCCCCAATTTTGACCCAAGCAATTTTGCAGTTCTTAATATATTGTAAGGTGTGAACTACTTTGTTCAAGTAATTTCTCTTGTGGGTAAATAATAATACTTTTTGTTGTCTGCCAATACTTTTTGTTGTCTGCCATTGTCATGTCAAAATTTCTTCTTTCTCTTGTTTGCTGACGTAGAGCACTTAACAAAAGAACATTTGAAATGTTGCAAAATGGTAATTCAATCAACTTCAACTTGAGATGAGGTGACCTCAGGCAGCTATTGTGAATGCTCTGTCACTCATTATCACTCATTTTGAGTGATAAAATATGAAATGCCAAAGCAAGGGAGTGAAGCAGAATACTGTATCCCCTTTGAAAGTGCTAAGTGGGCAGTACAGAGGGTAAGGAGGGTGTGACAGGTGCGGTGGGTATGGCAGGTGTGACAGCTGTGATGAGTGAGACAGGTGTGACGGGTGTGACAGGTGCGGCATGTGAGACAGGCAAGGCAGATGTGATGGATGAGATGGGTGAGACAGGTGTGGCTGGTGAGGAAGGTGAAGCACTGACTTGGCGAGCTGCTTCTCTGCATCAGCACACAGTTCCAGCAGGCCAAGCAGTACAGCGGATACGTCCATGTAGGGCTCCCACACGGTGAAGCCCCTCCCAATCAGGTCGATGGCCGTGCGGCGAATGGTGCTGTGGGCTGGCAGCTTGAGGCTGGGGGGCTGCAGCAGGAGGAAGGTGAGGGCTTTACCTGGAGAGCACAAACCAGTCAAGGCCAGAGAGAACCAGAAACCCCCAAAAAACAACAGGGTACGCTCCACAAAACCAATTTAGTTAGTAATTAGCATGAACAGAGGGCATACGTACATGTGTGACGTGCCAGGGAGTAGTTGGAGCCGCCACTGGTCAGGCCGAAGCCCTCTGGAGCCTGCCCCCCAGTCCGTGCCCGGGCCCCCTTAGAAGGCTCTATCTCTGCACCAAACTCGGCCCCAATGACCCCCAGCAGGACGATGGCCGTGGCTTGTTTGCGCCGCTCCTCATAAGAGTTGCAGATCTTCCTGGCATTTGGAGGGAGGTTGGACAGACAGCCTGAAAGAGTGAGGACTATTTAATACATTCATACTGCTGAAGGAAGCTACAGGGCAGATTTGTTGACGAGCTTAGGCTATTTATTAAACAAAAAAAAGTCCACATTTAAATACATTTGAGAGAAGACTAAAATATGAGCTGCTAATCAAATCCAAGAATCCCATGCATTTCAGAACATACACTGCCTGGCCAAAAGAAAAGTCGCCACCTTGATATAACTAAGCAAATAGGTATGAACCTAATCCAGTTGGTCAGGTCTAGGTTCAGCAACAGTCTGTGCTCAAAGAATGAGGTCAGCTGACACCTGAATATACTGAATGACCAGTTTATTCCATCAATGGATTTTTCTTTCCTGATGGCACGGGCATAGTCCAAGATGACGATGCCAGGATTCGTCGGGCTCAAATAGTGACAGAGTGGATCAGGAGCATAAGACATCATTTTCACACATGGATTGTCCACCACAGAGTCCAGACCTTAACCCCATTGAGAATCTTTGGGATGTGCTGGAGAAGGCTTTGTGCAGCGTCAGACTCTAACATCATCAATGCTTAATGAAAAATTAATGTAACACTGGATGGAAATAAGCTTCTGCAATGTCACAAGATTTATCGAAACATTGTCACAGCGAATGGGTGCCGTAATCAAAGCTAAAGACAGTCCAACGAATATTAGAGTGTGTACCTTTTTTTTTTTTTGGTGGAGACTTTTTTTTTGGCCATGCAGTGTATTTGTAGAGGTCTAAACAACAGGATTAGCAGCTTTTACACAGAATAAATGTTGTTTGCCACGGAAATTACCTACATAATCGTAGACTTTGAAAACAGAATGATTGCTCTAGTAAGTTACATTGTGGATTTGATTGCATTTAATGAATCTTGAAGCATTAATCTAAATTAATATCTCCACCAAAGCACAGCAGGTAGGATCACTGGTTGTCCACAGGCTTGTAATGTAAACTGTAGGCAAAAGAGGACTGAACAATACTGTTCTACTTAACCCCTCCTGACCACCAGGGGGCGGTGCTGAAAACAAAGAATGTTCCCTTTTTGCATGTGCAGGAAATCATTCAGTGCTTCCAGCCCTGCCCTCTGGCGGCCAGTAAGGATTCACTGGTCGCTGGTGAATTTTGATGTTCTGACCAGAGTGATGCACTCTGCTGGTTCAGATTCTGCACATCCGAACATAGTCCTAGGGACTCATCATCTAGACCTGGATCATTCCTACCTGCAGTGATGTCATCGTCCGCCACGTCCATCTCCTCCTCTGGGAGCTTGCTCTCTATTGGCTGAACCTCTGGCGGGGGAGGGGCAGGGGCAGGCTGCTCTGTGCTGGCTCCAGCTGGAAAAGCAAAACAAAAATCCTATAATGACTACAAAGCTCTGCACTAGAACACGTAGCGAGGGATCAGTGGGAGCCCTGGGAGCAGAGAGAATGATCAGCCTTACGTGAGCTGACTGTGTCCACGTACTGGGGCAGGTATGGTGCCCACATGTCGATGGTATCCTTTCGACCGGACACACCGATCCTCCTGAGCTCAGCCAAAAGCAGAGCCTGAGCCGCCTCGCGCACCTAATGTACAGTAGAGCACTTTCAACACACAGCTACTTATATACACTACTATATGAAGATGTAATGTCACTACACTAAAGAATATTCACTCTCACATTTAAAGAGGGCTATTACACTTCTAACTATGCAATAATTAACACAACATATTTAAATCACCACCTTTTATCATTATCTAGTTACTCTAGGGTGACCGGACAATCCCATTTACAGGATAGTCCCAGTTTTGAGCCCCGTGTCCCCTGTATCAGCAGATTTATCCAAAACCATTGATTTTTCCCTATTTTGACCAATCTGAAAACTTGTAAGCCTTATGCTCATTTTCAAGCATTTTCGTTTTATTTATACCAAAGACACAACATCCCAACCTGGGACGCCCAGGTTGGGATGTTGATCAGCCCAATTTAGTCTCTGGATGATTTTAAAAGTACCTTATTTGACAGAGGGGACGTTATTGATTAACTTGGGTCTCCTGAGGAGTTTTCTCAGCACAGTTTTGGAGTTTGTGTATAGTCCAAATAACTACTACTCAGTGATTAAATAAGACAAGGATCACTTAATAGTAGTTACCTCGAGGCATCTGTCCTGCCAGCGCCGGGCCAGCATCTCCAGCAGAGGGGGGCGGTACTTGTCCAGCCCCAGCAGGTCAGGGAGCATGACACAGTGCATAGCAGCGAGCTGGCTCCAACCTTAAAAATAAGCACAAGGTCAACACCTGGACATGCTAGAGACAACTGCAGTAACGCAAGGCTAACACAGGTAACACACTTACGAGAGCCTACTGCAGTGAGACCAGGCTAACACAGCTAACAGATGTTTACAAGAGTCTACTGTAGTGAGGCCTGGCTAATGCACACACGCACATTTGCAACTACTGCAGTGACTGAAGCCTGGTTATCATGTGTTTACAAGGGTCTACTGCAGTGAGGCCAGGCTAACACAGCTAAATCATAACTTTACACTAGCGCCTACTGCAGTAAGGCCACACTAACATAGCTAACACACAACTTTACAGCTAGAGCCTACGGCAGTGAGGCCATGCTGACACAGCTAACACATGTTTACAGTTAGGGCGTATTGTGGTGAGGCCAGGCTAACACAGCTACCACACATTTACAATACAGTCTACTGTAGTGAAGCCTGGCTAACACACAAACATTTGTACAACCTACTGCAGTGTAGGTTGAGGCCAGGTTAACACATGTTTACACACATTTACCTGAGCCTACTGCAATGAGGTCTGGCTAACACAGCTAATACATGTTTACAACAGCCTATTGCAGTGAAGCCAGGGTACCACAAACACATTTACAAGAGCCTCATGCACAGAGTAAGGCCAGGCTAACACACTACAATTTTACAAGCTTAAGGTGCAGGGCTTGGTTGTTGGAACAGGTAGCAAACACATGCACAGAGCAGAGCAGATCTGGGGACCAGAGCCAGGGAAGGCTGTGCCGAAGCAGAGTGGACCACACAGACAAGGAGCAGGCACAGAGGCTGGAACACATAGATCTACACACATGGACAAAATTGTTGGTACCCTTTGGTTAATGAAAGAAAAACTCACAATGGTCACATAACTTGAATCGGACAAAAGTAATAATATATAAAAATTCTATGAAATTTAACCAATGAGAGGACTTCCGGTCTGACGGGCGAAGTGATGGCAGCATAGAGAATTCTCTCCCGACTGCAAATCCATAGATATACCCAAAGACTAACTCGAAACTGAAAAGTTTTTTCGATCAACAAACGGTGGGTAAAATAAATAAGACAGAATGCCCAAAAAAAGTAAGAAAAGTACTTCACAAATGACGGAACGCGGTGAGGAAGAGGACGAGGCATTATCTCAAGCTAGTAGCAATAGCAACGTGGAGGACGACGAAGCGAAAGTCAAAGACAGAGACGATAAAGGCAAAGTTGACTTAATCTTGAAAGAGCTTCGTGATTTTAGGAAGGAGAACAAGAAGCAGTTAGATGCAATGAGAGAAGAAATGATTGATATTGGCAAAAGGATGGATGAAGCAGAAGAACGAATAGTGGCTGCAGAGACGCACATCCAGTCGTCAGAGGAGATGCTAATCGAACTAGCGAAACTCCAAACTCAAATTGAAGCTAAACTACTGGATTTAGAGGGGCGTTCTAGGCGTGAGAATATCAGAATATACGGGGTGATTGAAGGGGCTGAAGACGGAGCAGCATCTGTGATTAACTTTGTTGAGACTTTACTCGCAAACGGCTTGGGTCTGCCTTCACCCGCTGCGCTCGGCATTGAGAGGGCGCATCGCGCACTCGGAGCGAGGCCGCCCACCGGAGCCGCGCCACGGTCCTTCGTGGTCAGGTTCGCAAGTTATCGGATGAAGGAGGATATTCTACGGCGGGCGTGGCGGGCAAGGGGGTTTGATTTTCAAGGTAAAAAGATCTATTTGGATAATGACTATGCCCCAGAAGTACAACGTAAACGTAAAGAGTACACAGCAGCAAAGGCGGCACTCCGGGAAAATAACATCCGATTCCAGACGCCCTTCCCGGCTAAACTGAGAGTGCACTACAGCGGAGGAACGGTCACATATAACTCGGCTCAGGAGGCAACGGAGGACATGGTGAAGAGAGGAATGACGGTTAATGTGGTCAAAACCCCCGTTTCGCTTTTGGAGCAAATAAAGCAGCGAATGTGGCAGACGGAGAGTGGAAAGAAAGGCCATGCAGCACAGATGCCAGGATTCAAGGAAAAACTCCAGGCATTTCGACGTCAGGATGACACGCCCTAAGGTTGTTATTTGGTTGGAATTGCAGACAAAGTAAGATAAGGCTTCACACAGCTATGCAACTAGGTTTTGATCTTGCACTGATAATTTTTCATTAGTTTTATATATTCCATGATATGGGCATGAGAATATCTTTGTAGTCGGGTCACACACAAAGTTAAAAGACCCTACGGACTCACGTAACAGCCTGCAGGCTGAAGAGGGCGCTCCTGCGCAAGAAGACGGAGTAGTCCTTCCCTACCCTACGGCCAACAAAGTGGCTCTATGTTTGGAAGTCAGTATGTTCTGTTTTTGTTC